>NC_056729.1:1490988304-1491056171 GCF_019279795.1 Protopterus annectens | reverse complement strand
GAGCAGAAAAAGTTGCATTGCTCATTACTTCAAGAAGTTTAGAGAGTTTTCTCAGCTCCTAAATCAATTTCACTGCGCCATATGCAGGGGCTATACCTGCCCACAATATAACGGTGTCACTCAAGTCCATGTGTGTCAGTTTATCTTTATTTTTCATGGAGTTATAGTTTCTCCAGCCTGCTTCGATTCGTCTCATTGGATTCTCTGGTCTCTTGATTGGATTTCCAGGTTTTTTGGTGACCTCTCTGACATTTCAAATTCTTCCCTGAGGCAAAACTGCAGTGTGTCGTATGGCCAGAACCAGGTAATCCAAAAAACAACTGCCGGACCAATTCTCAGGTAACCATTTGTATGCCTTTTTCCCACACACAAAATAACAATTCTCTACTTTAGTATTAATATATACTTGCCCTGCATGAAACATTTTCTTATCAATGATAGATAGTTGTTTAAAAAGAACAGGATTACGTTGCACTTCTTCAACTGTTTTGTGCATAAGTTCAAAATATGAGTCATAGTTTGTATCACAAATATAACCTGCATTATTAGCTTTGATATAACATTTGTAAGAAACAGTCACATTACAATTGCTCCAACCCACCTGTACAGTATCATTTTTGTAAAAACATACAATTCCCTTTTGTGTAACAGGCAGGTACAATGCTATTTTGTCTTGTGATTTCACAGTTGTAGTATCAAAAATCAAATTTTCCCAGGTCTCATTAACCCCTAGGGGACAGCAGTCATTAATAATCCCCCGTATGCTGTTGGTATAGCTGTGCAGATCCAGCAATTCAAAACATTAAAAGTTTCAGCATACACATATTTAATTGCTTGGTAAGTGTTAAAGTTTGGATACCAGTCAATAAGTAACAAATCTCATTTATTCAGTTCAGCTCATGTGGCTGGAAAAAAGAAAGGCCACAACAAAAAGATTAATGTTATCAGTATGGCCAACAGAATGATCATGCAATACTTCTGAGGTTGTTCAACATTTCTATTTGCTCCGTATCTGGTCATTTTGTTGTTGTGTAACAGTGACAAGTTTTTTGTCCAGTTCAAAGTTTTTAACCAATTTACAGTGTGTGAGATGAATCCAGGACGCTCATTCTGCGATCTTGACTGCAGTGGGTGTTGACAGTAGCACTTGGTTCGGCCCTTCCCACTTCGGTGTGGTCCAATTCTTCTTCTTGATAACTTTCACCCAGACCCACGTGCCTGGGACTACTGCTGCTTCCGATGGTCTGGTTTGTTCTTTATCTGAAACAGAATTTAACTGCAAAAGTTGTTTATTACTTAAAAGTCATCTCATATATTCTGCAAGTGAACTGTTGGCCACCTGGTCTGCAGGCATGAGAGGTTTCCACTGAGGTATATAATATGCCCTCCCAAACAGTATTTCAAAAGGAGTTAACCCCTTTGCATTTGGAACAGTTCTCATGCTCAACAGTGCCAGAGGCAGGCAGTGCACCCAGTTCTTTTGCATCTCACTAATCAATTTCCTAAGTTTGTTTTTCAAAACCCCATTATGCCTCTCTACTAATCCTGCGGATTGGGGGTGGTATGCACAATGGTTCTTTAAGGAAATTCCGAAATATCGGCTCAACTGTTGTATAGTCTGATTTACAAAGTGTGTGCCATTGTCACTGTAGATCTTTTCCGGTATGCCAAATCTAGGAATAATTTCTTTAACGAGGACTTTTGCAACAGTATCTGCATCTGGATTTTTGGTCGGAAAAGCTTCCACCCATTTGAAAAACATATCTATAATGACAAGTCAATATTTCTTATTTTCACATTTGTTTAGTACTATGAAATCCATACAGATAGTATGGAACGGGTACGGTGGTGTTGGGAAACTCCCTTGCTTAGGCTTCAATGCCCCTTGTGCATGATGCTTGTTACAAACATGGCATGCTGCACATATTTTTTGTGTAGTTTGTAAATCCATATGCAGTGAACACTTGGTTCACTAACTGTATCATCCCCCCTGTTGAGACACGGCACTGCCCATGGCTCAACAAAGCTGCATATCTAAACAAGTTAGATGGCAAAATTGGTTTTCCTTCTTTGGAGATGTACAGCCCTTTCTCAAGAATTGCTCCTCTTTTTATCCATTTCTGTTTTTCTATTTTCGTAGTAAGTGTTTGCATTGTTTTCAACATTTCTAAATCTAAAATCTCAGAAGGTTGTAATTCCTCACTCAAAAAAAATACTTCAGAATCTGAAGCTGCCTGCTTTGCAGCTATATCAGCTCTCACATTACCTTTTGAAATCCTATCCTGTTGCTTGGTATGAGCTACACATTTACAAATAGCTACTTTCTGAGGTAACTGAATGGATTCTAACAAATCTAAAATAAATTGCGAATGATTAATCGGTTTACCAGTAGATGTTATCATTCTTCTATTTTTCTACTGTTGTGCAAAAACATGTACAGTACTGGCTATCAGTAAAAATGTTCACACATTTACCCTTTGCCAAGGTACAAGCCCTTGTCAAGGCAATCAATTCTGCTGCTTGTGCAGATAAGTTGTGTGGTAAAGACTTCGCTTCTAAAATCTCAGCAGAAACTACTGCATACCCCACTAGGTTCTGTCCTGTAGGACCCCTTCTGCATGAACCGTCCATGTAATATGTCACCTCAGCATCATCCAAGGGAACATCCATTAGATCTTTTCTAGGCAGTGTCTTTTGCTCAATCTCCTGCAGGCAGCTGTGTGGTGTGCCATCCGCAGGGTTCAGGAGCAAGGTAGATGGATTTAAAGTTGTACATCATTCAATTGTCATATGAGGTTGGCTCAAGAGTATAGTCATACAGGAAAGGTGTCTAGCAGGAGAAAGATATGCTACTTTTTCTTGCAGTAAAATAATTGCGACTGAATGAGGCACTCTCAATGTGAGAGGGTGGAACAACACTACTGAGGCCGAAGCCTGTACTGCCATTGCAGCTGCAACTACTGCTTGTACACAGTGGGACAGGGATCGCGCCCCTGGGTCCAGCTGTGATGAATAATAAGCTATGGGGCGTTGCTTATCCCCATGTTGCTGTGTTAACACTGATGTCATGTAACCTTGCTTACAATCTACAGTTTGGAAAAAATGTTTATGATACTTTGGTAATCCTAAAACTAATGAGGATGCTATCAATAGTTTCAGTTTGCAGAAAGCTGATTCTGCTTCTGGTGTCCATTGTAATAAATCTTGTGCTGCCATAGGCTTCTTGTATATCAAGTTGGTCAGTGGAGCAGACTCCAAGGCATAGTCTGGAATCCAACTCTGACAGAAATTAGTCGTGCCCAGGAAGGACATCATTTCCTTCTTGGTACTCGGTTTGGGTGCTTGTAAAATTGCTATTTTCCTATCTTCATCTAATGTTCTGCCTTCTTTGGATATTACATATCCCGGGTATTTAACCTGCTTTCTCCAAAGCTGCAATTTGTTTTTGTTTACTTTATGTCCTTGAGTGGCTAGAAATTGTAGTAAAGCTATGGTATCTTCTCTGCATTCTTGCTGGGTGGGGGCTGCCAGCAGGATGTCGTCTACATAAAGTAAAATTTGGCTGCCTCTTGGTGGGCTAAATCCCACCAAGTTGCTTGTTATCTCCTGTGCAAATATTGTTGGGCTTTCACAATACCCCTGTGGTGTATGTATACCTTTTTCCCTGAAATGTGAATGCAAACCAATGTTGGCTGTCAGGGTGCATCAGTATCGAAAAGAACACATTGCTAATATCTACCACAGAAAAATACTTCTGTTGAGGCTTCAAATCATTCAATAGGGTGTGTGGATCTGGCACCATAGGTGCTCTAGGTATTACTGCATCATTTACAGCTTGTAAATCTTGGACCATACGCCATTCTCCGTTTGCTTTCCTGACAGGAAATAAGGGTGTGTTACATGGTGAATCAGGAGATTCTACCAGTACTCCTTCCTTAAGTAAAGCTGCTATTATAGGTTTGATTCCTACTTCTGTATCCTTTCTTAAGGGATACTGTCTCTTTTGAGGTCTAAATGCTGATTTTGGCGTAATAGTAACTGGTCCTGCTGTACGAATTAGTCCTACATCTGATTTCCCTGTTAACCAGAGAGTTTCTGGTATGCTCCGTAAAGCTTTTTCTTCCACTTCTAGTAAGAGTGCTAATCAGCTGTACTCACTAGACTGCAAGTGTACAGCTGGGTGTGTCTGCGTTATCCAATTTAACTTCTGCTTCTGTACTCCCTGTTCTGACAATTCTAACTTTGTTTGTTTTTCCCACTTTGTGACTTTTTCTCCAAGGTCTGCCCATTTCACATTCTTGTTCTTAGTTAAACTAACATGTGGTAATCGATTAGATTTATAGAGTGCAAAGAATTCCTGGGGCAATGAACAGCTAACTACACTGTTCCCTTCTGTGTTCCAGTACAGATTACGTAATACTAATCTGTTTGCATAGTTTTTAAACAGTTCTTGCTCATATTCCTTATCAGGTGCTGGTGTGCTACAGTAATACAGAGTACAGTGCAACAAATGCTGTTTATCAGTGTCAAGGGAAGGGGACTTACTGATGGCTATGTTCATCAGTTCTTCGGTTACTGCGCCTGGACCAGTCGTGACTAAGTCCTGGCTGTACCAATAAAATGTTTCACCCTCCGGTCGCACCACAAAAGTATCCATTCATCACTGTGCTTCCATACCCTGCATAGTCGGAATTACTGCTATTCCAAATATCTGCATAAGATCTCTGCCCAAAAGGTTTACTGGGCATTTTGCAGAAACAACAATTTTGCTTTTCTGGGTCATCCCTGAAATAGGGTCAGTTATTGCTATGTTATGGGAGAGTGGCTCCTGATACAGCTGTCCATTAGCTGCTTTCACTAATATGTAATCAAGTGATTCTGAATTTTCTGGTAGTTTGGAAGGATGTATCAGGGTTCATGAAGCCCCTGAGTCACACAGGAATTTAACTTCCCTCCCCTCTACCAGAAGTGTAACTTCCAGTTTTGTGTCTGCTAAATAGAGCTCTAGGCTCAATAATGCTAAGTCCAAAATTTCACTTTCTTCACCATCTGTGATTTCTTGTACTTCCTCTATTTCTTCTATCACATTCTCTACTCCCTCTATCACATTTGCATTTGTCTTTTCTTGGTTATTCCCTTCTAGTGATTCTTGACTATCATATAGTCAGTCCTCACCCTCCTTATCTTCCATGGCTACCTTCTTGTTTTGTTTGCAATCCCTTGCTAAATGTCCCTTCTTTCCGCATTTAAAGCATTCACCCCTTTTCTTTCTTTCTTCAAACTCTTCTGATCATTTGTCAGATTGTTTGTTTCCCTGGGCATTTTTCTTGCCCTTTTTTCTGGACTGTACTACATAAACTTCTGCTCCATCTTCTACAGAAAATACTTGGGCTTTCTTTTTCTTTTTACTGTTAAAATGCCTTTCGGCATGTCTAGCATATTCAAGTAGTGACTGTAATCTACTCGTACGATGGTCTACCATGTGGTTTATAATAAAGCTGCTTATAGGCAAAATACTGCCTTTCAAAAATGCATTCTTTAGTTGCTGATCATATGGGGAATCATGTGTTTGGTCTTCAGGTACCTGCATTCCACAATGGTTATTAAAACATTCTAATAATCTAGCATAATATCTATCAACAGTTTCACCTTCCTGTTGAATGCATTGATTAATGCAAGTCCAGTCTGCCCTAGGCTTCCATTTCTCAGAGATTCGGTCTGTTAGACCTTTCACTCTGTTATCCAGTTCTGCGTTGCTATGTGGGAGTGGCTTGTGTTCTGCGTCACGGGGATTCCAGTTGCCACTGATCATGTGCCAATCTGGACCTACGATTTGTCTAACTACTTTTTCTACTTCTTCTCCATTTAAATGATAACTTAACCTCATACCCTGTAAGTCTTCTAAGTATTTTCTAAAATTAACTTTTGGATGGGGAATTCCCTCTGTGGCTTTCCGGATGTCTTCCGGTGTCCACAGTCTATATACTAGGAGAGTCGGGTCCTGTCCTGCCTGTCCTGCCTGAGGATTTGGTACTTCTATGAGTGGACATATCTCTTCTTCACTCATAGCTCGTGAATTTTTGTTTATTTCATATAACTCAGTATCCCCTCTTATGTTACGTGTTCGAGACCTAGTCTCAATGGGATCTCTAACATACGGTCTTGGCTTTGCAGTGGCAGTCGGGTATAGCGGATGTGGACGAGGTTGTCCACTCCCTTCATATTCTGGTGTGGGAAGCAGAGGGGGCGAAGGGGCTGATGCTATTACCAAATTATTGTCTTCTTTATCTAGAAACATAGCTTTTGAATTATTACTTTTTTGTTCCCTACGGTTTGCTTCCTCAATCCACCTGTGTGCCTGAGGAATGCCTAATTGACGTTGCTTTTTTACCTGACCTTTTGCATCGGTTTTAAGCTGTTTGATAAGTTTAATAAGCGAGGATTTTTCTAATTTGCCATCAAATTCATATTTATTAACCCATTTTGTATAGTATCTAACATTGTCGGCACGCTGTAATTGCATATATTTTGCATCTTCAGTTAGCGGTGGGTCTTGGGAACTTTTTGTGCACTTATTACCCATATTGTTCTGACTGTTAAAAATGTTACGTAACCCTTCTTATTTTCACGTGGTACCACGATTTTCTGTTTCAAAGTTTATCTAGAATAACTGTCTTACCTATTCTGTTTCCCTGATCTATGACAAGACTGCAGTCTTTCTGTCCTTGACTTGTACAAAACAAATCTCCTGACAGATGATTCAAATCAAGTCCCTGATCTAAAACAGAAAAAAGGTAAATCTCACCTTATCTGAGCCACCGTGATTGACCATCTCTGGTTCGTATGCTAACTCGTCCTCCAGTCGCAGATCAGAAAAGTGGCTGGCCTCTTTTGAACGACAAGTCAGTTGGAGGGCTTTCAAAGCAAAAGAACCAATGTGGTTTCTTCCCCATACGGTTTCATGCCACCTGGCCCATCTGACCTGAGGCGAAGTGAGAGTTTCCGGTCCAAAGGACCAATCTGTCAAAGGAAAAACAACTTCAAAATGATCAACAAATGGCAGGTTCAGGTTAAGGCACTTTAATCTTGCAGCAAGAAGACAAAAACGTGCTAATACAGAGTTTGTCTAACTAGAATCAGGAAGTGAAGCTATTCTTATACATATCTTACAAGGCATTGCCTACTAAGCTGACATAATAAATCACAAGTTATTTCAATATTATTTCATAGCAGCTGTTTGTCCATGATTTTCTGCTGGCATATCAAGTTTACAAAAAAACTTCCTAATAAAAACAACGTGGCCTTGATGACCACCGGTCAGATATGACTTCTCACTATGCAATGTTACCATTCAAGGTATTATGGCTAATTTGAGCACAAAGCAAGTACAGATTATAGTTCATTTCTTCAAGCAGTCTTTGTTTGATGTATCTTTTCTTTTCTGCAGCTGTGCATGTTCTCATAACATGAACAGAGCTGACTGTTCATATTCAATCACATTATAGAAAACAGTATTGTTCTATTCATTCACTATTCATTCATTTTCCTGACCTAGCAGATAATCACCTGCTTCTCAGTAAATTTCCAAAAGGCATAAACATGAATTTTGTTGTGCTAGCAAATACTAGGTCAGAGAGCATCTTGCAATTTCAGAAAGCTTACTGCAGTTTGAAAAGCATCTTGTAATTCCATATAGAATTAAGCTGTACATAAAATAGAATGAAATGTGTTAACCTTTTTAGCTTCTAATAGGCACTAAACATATACATTAATACATATTTTTCTAACAGTAACAGCGCTTACTACAACAGTACTATTAAGTAATTGCAACTCTACATTACCATATGATACCAGAGTGAACACATGCAGTCCAGCAGTTAGACCTTTATTGTCAGGCTATTATGCTTTTATTTACATACAGCCTATATGAAACTCTTCCTGCCCTATTCTCTGGTGTATGCAGTACATGCCTTAAACAGTACAGGTTGTATACAGGCAGTTAACTTACTACTACTTTTAGATTTATTTCCTATGACAGTACATGCAAGAGTATTACTAACCTGCCTCGCGTCACAACCGCTGCAGTCTACAGCCATGGGCTTCCTGGTTTGCAGCCTGCTTACCTGCCACTGTGAAACACATAAGATGAATATTTAGCCATACCTATCCATAATATACATAAGATGGCAATTATTAAACAGGTAGTGGACTGATACACATGACTGGGACATCCCCTTTCCTCCTAGCCTCTTTGATCCACGGATCCAAGAGATCCCCCTTTCTCCACTTCAGGTCGGCAAAGTGATGCGTGACCTGCTCATCAGGGTATGCCAGTGGCACTGGTGAGGTCATGGGCGAGACTTCCCCAGGCTTCCGCTTTGTATTGGGAGCCCTGGTACTGGCCCTGTAGCAGTCTCTGGTCATGGTCTTTCACAAAGAGTCCTGCCATGAATCTGGACCCCTGGATTCCCCATTGCTGCACCAAAAAGTGCACACCCTCTCCCATTCCAGACATAGTGCCTACAAGGGGAAGCTACAACCAATTATGAGATGTATTCCTGCCTGCTGGGTTTAAATAGGGCTGGTTTCCCACACTTTGTCATGATTGGATGGTTTTGAAAATGCTAAGCTATGGGCAAATCTGCTTACCTAAGGTTGGCATTGCTTAAAGGGGTATAACAATGGGCAGACTGAGTTAGCTGGCCTATACATTGCTTACACCTACTTAGCTGGGCTGTGCAATGCTTAGCATTGCTTAATATTTAATTTGCATTATATTTGCATTTTGGCATTGATTTATTATTCATTACATGTTATATATGTGTTTGCTATCCATGATTCATGTGTACGTACACTGTATGGGGTCCTTGTGTTTATTAAGGGATTTCAACACTTTATTACAATGACACCTCACATCTGGGCTTAATGCAGTACTCCAGTTCACATATTTATGTTCTGTAGTAGGTTATACAATATAAAACTGTATCTATATTCCTTTCACATGTTCAGTTTGTATTTCCTATAGTGAGGATCTGTTTAGTGATACCTCAATGTTATGTACTTCTGTGATGGCTTAGTGGTTAAATATTGTGACTATAATATACAGGGTCCTGGGTTCAAGACCTGCAAAGGCTGTTTATTTTATTTCTAGCCAGAACAGCGGCTGATGCATACAGAGTGATTAAGGCACTTTTAAGCAATTGTAAGCAGGTTTGCGCAGGTTTGCGTGAAGGTAAGCAATGCTAACCTCCAGTTAAATATGCTTACAGAGAGTTAGCTTCAATATTGCTTATCCTATGTGTGCATTGCTTACCCCCATGCAAATGGGCTTAAACTCGCTGACTACTGCTTAAATATGCTTACTCTTGCTTACTACTGCTTAAATATGCTAACTTTTGCTTACTAGTGCTTACTCCAGCTTACCACCACACTAATTTAGATAGTAATGTCTAATGGTTCTTAGGAAGGTGGTGGATTTGGAAACTGTATGGATTTATCATTCATTACACATTTTTCCTTCCATTTGTATCCCTGATTCCTGTGTACATATACTGTATGGGGCACTTGTGATTATCTGTGGACTTTATGACATCATGACAATGACACCTCACATCTGCATTTAATGCAGTACTCCAGTTCACAAATATATTTTATGTCGTAGGTTATGCAACAAAATAAATTGAACATAAAGTGATTTGACATGGAAAATGGATTGTACTGGAGTGGGACTCAAACTGGGAATGACTGCTCATAAGGCGAATGCTCTGCCCACTACACTGCTGCTGTACTGCTTCATTTGCATATATCTTGATTTTTATCCTCTTGTGCCATTTAAGCTGAATTAACTGTAGCTAAGTTATGGGCAAACCCGCGCAACTACAGTTACATTTAATCTTTTTTATAAAAAAAAAAAAAACACTTCTTTATATTTAATGTTTTAACTTTTGCTCTTGTAAACTTGGGAAGATGTTGCTGGGATTATGCGAACACCTATGAGCAGTCTCGCTCATTCTTATTCATACACTGCTGTTCTTCATTGCAGGGGTGTGTATATTCTGAGAGGTCTGCTCTCAGACATGCCTCCTGCACTTGTACATGCTCCAGGTCCATTTAGGAGCTCAGGCAGTGCGCCTTTATTGATATGCATGGCACGCTGCTGTCCTGCTTCCATGCAGGACTAGATAGTGAATCTGGGGGATAATGTTTGCAACTGAAAATATGTCAATGTTTTCTTTTTCCTTTATATAAATGTCATCATCTTTCAGCTGTTCCCGTTAGGGGTCGCCACAGTGGATCATCTGTTTCCATTTCTTCATTTCCTCTGCATCTTGCTCTGTCACACCAACCACCTGCATGTCCTCTCTCAACGCATCCATAAACCTTATCTTAGGCCTTCCTCTTTTCCTGTTACCTGGTAGCTTCATCCTTAGCATCTTTTTCCCAATATACTCAGCATCCCTTCTCAGCACATGTCCAAACCAACGTAATCTTGCCTCTCTGGCTTTGTCTCCAAACCTTCCAACCTGGGCTGACCATGTAATATACTTATTCCTAATCCTGTCCACCTGCATCACACCCAGTGCAAATCTTAAGATCTATAACTCTGCCACATCCAGCTCTAACTCCTGCCTTTTTGTCAGTGCCACTGATTCCAACCCATATAACATAGCTGGTCTCACTACCCTCTTGTAGACCTTCCCTTTCACTCTTACCGGTACTCGTCTGTCACAAATCACTCCTGGCACTCTTAGGTTCATAGGATCATACTAAGCTAACTGCCCTTGCGAGCCATTTTAAGCCTAGTCAATTATCCCTTGTGAGACTCAAACCCTGCACCTCGTGTTTGTAAGGCAAACCACTTAACCATTAGGTCACCCTCTTCTCCACCCACTCCATCCTGCCTGTACTTTCTTCTTCACCTCTCTTACACACTCACCATTACTCTGAACTATTGATCTCAAGTATTTAAACTCATCCACCTTCACCACCTCTACTCCTTGCATCCTCACCATTCCTCTATCCTCCCTGTCATTCACACACATATATTCTGTCTTAGTCCTGCTGACCTTCATTCCTCTTCATTCGGGAGCATATCTCCATCTCTCCAGGGTCTCCTCCACCTGTTCCCTACTCTCACAACAGATCACAATGTCATCTGCAAACATCATAGTCCACAGGGACCTCCTGTCTGATCTCGTCTGTCAACCTGTCCATCACCATTGCAAATAAGAAAGGGCTCAGAGCTGATCCTTGATGTAATCCCACCTCCACCTTAAATGCTTCCATCACTCCCACCGCAGACCTCACCGCTGTCACACTACCCTCATACATATCCTGTACCACTCTTACATACTTCTCTGACACTCCCGACTTCCTCATACAATACCACAACTTCTCTCTAGGCACCCTGTCATATGTCTAAGTCTACAAAAACACAATGCAACTCCTTCTGACCTTCTCTGTATTTCTCCATAAACACTCTCAGAGCAAACATCGCATCTGTAGTACTCTTTCCTGGCATGAAACCATACTGCTGATCACTAATCATCACGTCCCTTCTTAACCTAGCTTCCACTACTCTTTCCCATAACTTCATGCTGTGACTGATCAATTTAATCCCTCTGTAGTTACTACAGCTCTGCACATCACCCTTATTCTTACAAATCAGTACCAAAACACTTTTTCTCCTTTTCTCAGGCATCCTCTCACTTTCCAAAATGTCATTAAACAATCTGGTTAAAAACTCCACTGCCATTTCACCTAAACACCTCCATGCTTCCAAAGGTATGTCATCTGGACCAACAGCCTTTCCATTCTTCATCCTCTTCATAGCTATCCTTACTTCCTCCTTGCTAATCCATTGCACTTCATGATTCACTATCCCCACATCATCCAACCTTCTCTCCCTCTCATTCTCTTCATTCATCAACCCCTCAAATTACTCTTTCCATCTGCTCAACACACTCTCCTCGCTTGTAAGTATGTTTCCCTCATTATCCTTTATCACCTTTCCTGCTGCACATCTTTCCTAGCTCTGTCCCTCTGTCTAGCCAATCAGTACAGGTCCTTTTCTCCCTCCTTAGTGTCCACCCTTTCATGCAACTCATCATATGCCTTATCCTTAGCCTTCACCACCTCTCTCTTTGCCATGCAGCTCATCTCCTTATACTCCTGTCTACTTTCTTCATCTCTCTGACAATCCCACTTCTTCTTTGCCAACCTCTTTGTATGTATACTCTCCTGTACTTCCTCATTTTACCACCATGTCTCCTTGTCGTCCTTCCTCTGTCCAGATGTCATACCAAGCACCTTTCTAGCTGTCTCCCTTACTAGCTCTGCCGTAGTTACCCAGCTATTTGGTAACTCTTCACTGCCACCCAGTGCCTGTCTTAACTCTTCCCTGAACTCCACTTCACAATTACCCTTTTTCAATTTCCACCATTTGATCCTTGGTTCTGCCTTCACACTCCTCCTCCTCTTCTTGATCACCAACGTCATTTTACAAACCACCATCCTATGCTGCCTAACTACACTTTCCCCGGTCACCACTTTACAGTCTCCAATATCCTTCAAACTGGCCCTCCTACATAAGATATAATCCACCTGTGTGCATCTTCCTCCACTCTTGTATGTTACCCTATGCTCCTTCCTCTTGTTAAAATACGTATTCACCACAGCCATGTCCATCCTTTTCACAAATTCCACTACCATCTGACCTTCTGCATTCCTTTGTTTAACACCATACCTACCCATCACTTCCTCATCCCTTCTGTTCCCTTCACCAACATGCCTATTGAAATCTGCTCGAATCACCACTCTCTCACCCTTGGGTACAGTCATCATGACTTCATCCAACTCACTCCAAAATTTTTTCTTTCTCATCCATCGCACACCCAACTTGTGGAGCATATGCACTAAGAACTTTCATCATTACACCATCAGGTTCCAGCTTCATAAACATCACTCTATCCGGCACTCGTTTCACCTCCAAAACACTCAGCATACTGTTCCTTCAGGATAATTCCTACACCATTTCTCCTCCCATCCACACTATGATAAAACAATTTGAATCCACCTCCAATACACCTAGCCTTACTCCCCTTCCTTCTGGTCTCTTGCACACACAATATACCAACCTTCCTTCTGTCCATCATATCGGCTAGCTCTCTCCCTATACCAGTCATACTGCTAACATTCAGAGTTCTGACCCTCACTACCACAATCCTAGCCTTTCTCCTCTCTTCCTGCCTTCGGCCATGCCTTCCACCTCCTCTTCTCCTTCGGCCAACAGTAGCCCAATTTCTGCCAGCACCCTGTTGGCTAACAGTACTAGTGGTGGTCGTTGCTAACCCAGGCCTCGACTGATCCAGTATGTAAATATTTACTGGTGTCCGCATGAATAATTTGGCCAAGTTTTATGCCAGATGCCCTTCCTGACGCAACCCTCCTCATTTATCTGGGCTTGGGACCGGCACAAAGAAATGCACTGGCTTGTGCATTCCCAGTGGCTGGGTACCTATATCAAAAGTGATAATTTGATAAAGATATTTCTTGTTTAAAAAAATGTGAATATAAGCAATAAGGTATAGTGATAGTTATTTTGAGATATGAAATATTTTGGGTATTCAGAAACAAGTAGTTTAATATGTTACCCAAAATAATGCATTGCATGTTAATGTACAGGAATGGTGCAATTCAGAAAGATGTAGTGCGATTATGGTGTTGAGTAAATAGTGCCGAATTTAAATGACCATATAATAAAAAGCAAATGAAAGGAATTATGGATATGATGGCCATAGCATATGTAAATGAAGATGATATTCAACATCCAACATGATTGAATGATTCAGTAATGGTCACAAATAGTGTGGTGATCAGCTATTCTGAATACCATGATTTGGCAGCAAAAGGGATCACTTTCTTAGTTAAGATGGTAGGAAAAGCATCTGTGGTAATTGAACAGAACTCATTAAGTAGTCATTCTCTGCATGGCCATGACCATTAAGAGTATACTACCCCACCTCTTTCATGGCCACAGCAGGTGTCATGTATACACTCCCAAAATGCTATGTTATCCAATGCAAATGAGGCCTCCTGTCCTAGTATTGCAGGGCCACCCTGATTGCATGACCAGCATTCCACATCTAGAACCTCAATCCTGTATGTAGATTTTGTGCTACCTGACTCTTGCCAGCCACTAGGCTGTGTCATTCACTTCTACCTCCTATAACTTGTCCACCTTTCCACCTGTATTAGCATTACTGTTCCCTGCCACTTCGGCCCACCCCGCCTGTACAAATGGGGTAGGAAGGAAGGCATGATGCATACATTTGCCTCCTTGGAAATGTGCAACTGATAAAATTAAGACTACATAGCTGCTCCAGAAATATATCCATACTGCACTGTGATAGGTTATACATGCACACCTCCCTACCCAGTGATTATATTGTGGTGTTATTGGATTTACTAGGTAATAGGAGCAGTTTGTCTGTGGAGTGGAGTGTATGGTGTGGGAGTATGGTTGTATTATATTGGTTAGTGACCTGTGGTGTTATTGGATTTACTAGGTTGTAGTAGTTGTTTGTCTGTGGAGTGTATGCTTTGGGGGAGCATGGTTGTATTATACTGGTTAGCGAAGGACATTTTTCAGGGTGGAGGATTTGTGTGTTTGTGATGCCTATTTGTATGAGAGTTAGATATTGGGCAAGTTTAGGAACATTGATGTGCTGTGTAAGCCAGATTCATAGCACATTTAGCTACTTTATTGTAACATTTTTTTGCAATATTTTAAGTGTTTTTTATATTCACAAGCACAAGAGCTGCATTTAAGAGAGTTGGTAGTAGAAAGGTAGAGGCAATACTTATTCTGGCATGGTCGGTTATAAATGGCCTGATATGATATAGACTGCCTATTTTCTGGGGGGGAGGGGGTTTATAACCTCTTTGATGTGGTAGCCAAACTTCATATTATAGGATCATAGGAGGTTACTAGGCTAATGGCCCTGATGCATTTACAAGCCTAGCCAAGAATTTATCCCCAAAAAAAGGAACCTCAGTCAGCACCTGTCAACCCTGTTAATAAGGGACACAGGTGGAACCCCTGGGACAAATTTGTGGTTTCCCATTCATTCATCAAGGTTGCACTTGAAGAGGGTCAGCAAGGTACTTTCTTTGACATGTATGGAAAGTCCATTCCTGAGACAGGACAGCCTCTGGGAGACAAACCTGTCTTTCCAGCAGGTTTTGTTGATGTTGCATATTAGATTTAGGCCTTTCAAGCAAGTAATGTGCGAGGAGTTAGACTTATAGATATGGAGCATCTCTAGTAGGGCAGGGTCTGATATTGCTTTGTAGGTGAGACACAGATCACCTCTGAGTAATCTGTATGATACCAAGTAGAGTGATAGTGATTTCAGCCTGTCCACATAGGACAGGTGTTGGAGGCCATGGATTCTCTTTGTGAGGTATTTCTGTGGCCTTTACAGTTGGTCCAGGTGTTTGGAGAGGTACATACCAAATGGGGAGTTATACTCAATTATTGGCCTAATAAAGGAGGAGTACAGAGAGGTAATAACATCCTTTTTTCTGGATGCAATCCCTTGACTTATGAGATGAACCAAGTAAAAGGCTTTTCTGATCACTGCCACTACATGATGGTCGAATGTGATATTGTTGTCAACCTGAGTTCCCAGGTCTCTCACCACAGGTTGTGTGCTTAGGGGGTTGCCGTTGGTGTGGTAATCATTAGGGGCTGTGTTTTTGCCAAATGGTACGATAATATCTTTTTTGTATTTAGCTTAAGGCCATGACTTTGTCACCAGTCATTTGTTGCTGTGAGACCCTGCTGCAGTATGTTAATATCATTTGGGGAGTCAATGACAGAAACCAACTTACAGTCATCTGCAAACTTGGTCAGCCACAGGCCTATTGTCTTTGCCTGGACCTCTGAAAAGTAGATGCCAAACAGTAGGGGTCCCAGGACAGATCCCTGGGGAACACCACTAGTGACAGGTCTGCTGTTAGTAGTGGGTGCCTATTTTGACCTTGTGGGTCCTATCACTGAGCCAGTTGGCCACCCACCTGATGAGATCCGGATGTATTCCAAGTTGTGTTAGCTTTTCAATGATGTCTGAGTGGGGGATTCTGTCAAAGGCCTTGGCCAAGTCAGGGTAAGCTGTATGCACTGACTTTCCCTCATCCAGGGCCTTGGTGATGGTCTCAAAGAAGTCAACTAGGTTCAGCAAGCAATATCTGCCCTTGATGAATCCAAACTGGGTTTGGGTCAACTGCTTGGAGATTGCCTATGTCCTTGTTTTTCAGATCCATAATAAAACACTCTATGGCTTTACAGATCAGACTTGTCAAGCTAATGGGGTGATAGTTTTCAGGGTCAGTAGTGGCACCACCTTTGTGCAAGGGAATGACAATGGCAGTTCTCCACTCTGCTGGAATGAAGCCTGTACTATGCTGTGGTTGAATAGGGTGCTCAATGGCAAAACTAGTTCTTACTGGAGATGGTGCAGAATACATCCTTGGGTACTATCAGGTCCCATGGAAGCTGTGTTATTTGCCCTGGATAGGGCCTTTAACACTTGATCTATGAAGATGTGAGGTGCAGGGCAAGTATTGGGATGTTGAATGGGCCTTTGGGGGGATAGCGGGTGTAGTTTGTGCTGACCCTATCTGCTAGCAGGTTGGCTAAGTCAACAGGATCTAATTCAGAAGAAACCTGGGCTTTGCCATGGAGGTTCCTGACATAACTGAAGAAGGCATTGTGGTTTCTCTTTGTCTTGGGAGGCTAGTTTCAATTCATAATTGGCTTTGGAGGTTTTCACTAGTGATCTAATTTGCTTGTTGAGGTTGAGGAGGAAGTTCTTCCAATTTGGAATTTGTTCATTTTTACCCTTGCACAACAGTTTCTTCCTTTTGTTGTAAAGCCTGTTGATAGAGGATGTCCACCAGACAGGTTTGTGTTTCCTTCAGGAGCAGGTTTTAGTTCGGTTGGGTATGGCTGAGTCCATCCATTTGTACAGGTGCTTGTATACTGCATACGCGTACTATTCAGCATAGTTGTCTGTATCCTATGAGGGGGGTGATGGTGGTGTGATGTTACTTATACCCTCCCTTAGGAGGTTGTAGTCAGCTTTTGAGAAGTTTTTTAGCTTGGTTACGGCTGGGGGGGGGGGGTCAGGTGGGATAAAAACTTTGAATGAGACAGACCAATGATCAGATCTCACCAGTGAAGAACATACTATGGGAGTTGTGCAGTGGTTGTCCATGTTGGTGAGAACCAAGTCCAAAATGCTATCTCCCCTTGTGGGGGATGAGACAAGCTGGTCTAGTACATTAGAGTTGATGAAGTCAAAGAATCGTTGGGTGAGTGCAATTGTGCAGCAATAGTTCACCCAGTCTATGGTGGGTTTGTTGAAGTCACCAAGGATCAGGGTGTTAGGGGGTACCTGGATGGAGTCAAGTAGGTCCAGGTAGGAGGAGTGGGTGTTCTGAGTCATGGAGGGGGTCTATAGCTGGGTATAACTTGGATGGGTGTCTTGCCAATTGTCAGTTGCACCTGGGAATAATTACAATGCATCATGCTAGCAAACTAGTCTAGAGGTGTGCCTGTCCTTAACAAAGATAGAGACTCCACCACTCTTAGTCTTCCTGACTTCATTTTAGGTTCATACATTCATAGGTTCATAGGTAAGTACTAGGCTATCTGCCTGAGGACATATGTAAGCCTAGCCAGAATGTGTTGGCTTTCATCGCCCCTTTAGATTAGTTCCCTGTGCCTCTGTCCAGCAGAGCCATTAGTTCCCTGTGTCTCTGTCCAGCAGAGCCACTGCAGTGATCCCCGGGGTAAATTTTCTGTTTCCCATCCACTCATCGAGGTTGCTCTTGAAGAGTATTAGTGAAGGGCTCTCCCTAATGTAGACTGGAATCCTGTTCCAAAGCATGGGGAGTTTCTGGGACAGGAATCTATCCCTCCAGCAAGTCCTATTTATCATTATGGTGAGGTTTAAATCCCTAGAGCATGTGGCTTTCGGGGATTTGGGTTTTTTTTAGGTGGAGCATGTCCATCAATTCTGGGTTGGACATGGCCTTGTATGTCAGGCAGAGATCATCTCTGAGTAGGTGGTATGCAGCCAAGTACAGCTGGAGTTTCTTCAGTCTGGCTGCATAGGGCATCTGTTTGAGGCCAGTAATCCTCTTGGTGAGGTACTTCTGTGTTCTTTCCAGCTGTTGCAGGTGTCTTGTAAGGTACATCCCAAATGGGGCATTGTACTCTATGACGGGTCTGATGAGTAGAGGAGCACAATAACCTCTTTTGTTGTAGATGCAAACCCTTTTCTGATTAGGTGGGCTACATAGAAGGATTTTCTAACCACCTTGGCAATATGATTATCAAAGGAGAGAATACTATCTACTTGGGTCCCCAGATCCTTTATTTCATTTTCTGTATTTAGGGGCACTACCACGTGTGGTAGTTCACGGGTACTTTATTTTTTCCAAAGGGGATGACTATGCACTTTTTGTCATTTAGCTTGAGGCCATGATTTTGACATTGGGTATCTGTCTCAGTGAGATCCTTCTGGAGGATATCTGTATCAGCTGGAGAGTCAATTATGGCCCGCAGTTTGCAGTCATCTGTGAACTTGGTCAGCCATAGTCCTCCTGTGCTTGCCTTTACCTCTGAGAAGTATATACTGAACAGCAGGGGTCCCAGGACTGAGCCCAGGGGAAGCCACTTGTAACTGGTTTAGAGTTGGACCTAGAGCCTGCAACTCTCACCATGTGGGTTCTATCCATGAGCCAATTGGCAACCCATCTCATGACTGAGGGGTTTATGTTCAGGCTGGTGAGCTTGTCAATAAAACCATGAATGGGGAATGGTGCCAAAAGCCTTTGTGAGGTCTAGGTAGGCTGTGTGGACCTCCTTTCCTTCGTCTAAAGCCTTGGTAACTGTCTCAAAGAAGTCCACCAGGTTTGGGAGGCATGATCTGCCCTTAACAAAGCCAAACTGGTAGGGTCCAACATTTGGAGGTTCCCAATGTCTATGTTAATGAGTTCCATGATGATGTGCTGTATAGCCTTGCAGACCAGGCTAGTCAGGCTCATAGGGTGATAGTTCCCGGGGTCCGTTGTGGCTCCACCTTTGTGGAGCGGGATAAATGTTGCTGTGCACCACTCGATGGGTATGTAGCCTGTAGAGAGGCTGAGTTTGAACAGTGTGTTTAGGTGAGGGGTTAGTTCATTTTGGAGTTCATGTAAGACACAGCCTGGGACTCCATCCTATCCCATTGAAGCTGTGTTTTTGGCTTTGGATAGGGCTGTTTTAACCTGTATGTCAGTGATTGCCGGGGCTCTACATTCTTCTGGTATGGTTAGGGCCCTTTAGTGGGTGAGAGGGGGGTGAAGTTTGCACTAAACCTGTCTGCCAGAATGTTGGCAATATCAGTCAGTTCAGTTTATTTTGTGACATTCTGTACTAACTCAGAGCAGATCTGAGAGTTTCCACTTAGGTTCTTGACATAGGAAAAGAATGCTTTGTGGTTATCTTTGGAGTCCTTGGCAATTTTTCTTTCGAAGCTAGCCTTGGATAGTTTTATGAGGGATCATAGTTTCTTGCTGATACTGATCAGGGATGTCTTTCCTTCTTGGGATTTTACTCTTTTCTGTACTAGTTTCCTCCTTCTATTGTATAGCTTGTTTATGGCAGAGGTCCACCAGACTGATTTCCTTTTCTTGGAGGAGTTTGCTTGGGATAACACAATCCATGCATTCTTGCAGGTGCTCATAGAGTGCCTTTGTAAGGGATTCAGCAGCTTGGACAGCGTTGTCCTTTAGCATGGGGGCTGTGAACCTTTCCACCTTGGTCTTAAGTAACGTGAAGTTTGCTTTTGAAAAGGTTTTCATGGTGGTTTCCTTGACTGGGGGTGGGGGCGGAATGTGGATATCCAGAGTGATTAGTCTATGGTCTGATCTAACCAGCAAGGGGTTGACCTCTGGTGTAGAACACTGGTCGCCCCTGTTGTTGATGACCAGGTCCAATATGTTGTCACCTCTGGTGGGGGTGTTGGCCAGTTGATCCAAGGAGTTCGAGTTTATAAACTCTAGGAAGCAATGGGCAAGGGAGTTACTACTTGAATAGTTCTCCCAGCTAATGTTTGGGTAATTGAAATCACCCAATATTAGGGCATTTGGTAGGACCTTCATATTTTCCAGTGTCTCCAGAAATGCGGAATGGGGGTCCTGGGTCATGGTGGGTGATCTGTAGCAAGCTATAATTTGAATTGCAGTTTTGCCCATTGTTAGTTGCACATGGATGATCTCTGTGGCATTATGCTGTGCCACTAACCTGGAGGTGTGGGTATCCTTGATGAATATGGATACACCTCCGCCTTTTGTGTTTCGGTCCGGGTTCTGTGGCCGAAAAGTATGGTATGAGTTATAGTCTGGTAGTGCTGGGGTGCTCTCTGGAGCCTTAAACCAGGTTTCTGTTACTGCACAGATATCAATGTTCTCCATACTGAGGAGTGCCTCAAGTGCATGCATTTTGAGGTATAGACTTCTGGCGTTGAGTAGCATTACCCTTAGTTTTTGGTTACTTGTGCTATTTATGGTGGTGGGTTTGTCTTTTGAGCCTTGCCTAAAAAAGGCACTATGGGGCCGGCAAAAGCCTTGGCCAGTATTCGAAAGTCTAAGGGTGACAGGTGCAAGCCATCTCTTGGGAAGCAACGTGGCTTGTCGAGCATGTCATCCCAGGCAGACAGATACTGGATCCCCTTTGAATGACACCTGAAACTTTTGTTGAAATTGATAATTTTTTCTTTATACTGTGGCATCATTCTTGGTGAGGCAGGATGCTACTCAGTGTCAGGGTCATACTGGCTTGGGCTACATGATCAGAGAGCTCTTCCATGTCTCTTTTCATGTAGTCCAGGGAAGTATGTCTCAGATCATTCACACCAACATGGACAATGACAGAGTTGTATTTGTACTTGTTCTGGAGCGACCTGAGTGCTTGTGTTATGTGGCAGATCCTTGCGCCTGACAGGCAGCTAACTATAACCTTCTCCTTGTCTAGCCTAGTTAGAGGGACATCAGTGTGCCTGACTATAGAGTCGCCTATTACTAGTGTGTTGGGTATGTTATTTTGACTTGAGGGCTGTGATTGCATGACACACTGATTATGTGAAGTATGTGTTTCATGGTTTGTGATGGGGTGTGGAGGTTGCTTGGGTGTCTGCTTTGGAGGTCTCTGTTGCTTTTGCAGATTTTTATTTAGAGCCTCCTAGTATGTTTTCATGTATTTATGTGTGTTAATTGGAGGTGTTGGTTTAATAGGTCTATGTGAGACTGGTGGTGTATTGCAAGTATTTTCCTTCTCCTCATGACAGTCAGTTCCAGTCTTGGGTTGTGAGAGCTTTGCCTCCAGTTTGGCTGTATAATTGCATCTCTCACATATATTAGTGTTTGGTGGTAGGAGGAGAGGGTTGTCTGTGTACATGAGGCAATTGTAACATTGCCTCAGAATGCCCAGATTCACCACTTGGACTGGAGAGTGCACCTGAAACTGCCCTTTCGACATGCGTGAATAGGTAAAGTGAGCTGTTTTACTGATTGGCTGGTAGGGACGAATAAAGAGCCTTGTCCTTCTGGACATTATAGGGGGGTCTAGTGCTATGGTTAATTAGTGCTTGCTATGAGTTTTGAGCAAGTGCTGGGCTGTGAAATTAATGGTTTGAGTGCTTAAGTTGAAAGTTTGTCTAGTTCCAAGGGAAAAATTAAAGAGTACACTTTGTGGAGCAGAGAATAGTTTAACCCTAACTAACTGGCGCTGCCCGGCACGCAAAACCGCTCAAAATGTGGTTTTTATAGCAGAGAAATGAAAGAGATAGAAATTAGCCCAAAATGGCCAATAAACTACTAATTTCTAGGCTGAAACCACTCCTCCAGGGACAGATAGGCTGCTCATAGCTCCCTTCTCTTACAGATGAACAGAGAAACTTCCTTCTATCCAAGTAAGGTATGGGCAACACAGAAACTTGTAACACAGCCCCGAATTCAGCAATAACCTGAAAACTGGACTATACTAGTTCAGAAGGGTGGGAAACAAATATATTTTTGTTTGTTTTGTTTTCTTTTCAGAAAATAAAGCAGATACAATAAAAAACACTTTAAATGCACAGAAATGGCTATCTCACTTTAGTGTGCAGCCTAAAACAGTTCAACAGATTATTTAAACACAAAAATGACTTAGTTCAAGTGCAGGCAGCAAATAAGTACAATATGTGGCAGAAACAAGCTTTTTAAATCACAGAAATGCTAAAAAATTGGCATTTTAGGCAGAATTAGTTAAAGACAGCAATAAAATGTAGAATAGTTATACTTAATCACTTCAAATTCTCTCTTTTATCTGTCTGCTGCTGTAGAACTCTGCAGGACACCTGGCAGGCACTCGCTGAGCTGAATACAAGCACACACAAAAAAAAACATGCAAATGAGGTTTTTATAGCAGGGAAATGAAAGAGATAGAAATTAGCCCAAAATGGCCAATAAACTAACTTCTGGGCTATAGCAAACAATGCACACAAACTTCAGAAAGAAACAGTTCAAATAAGCAGGCACAATAAGCCTTTAACCAGAAATGTCCAGCTTAGAAGGGCAGGATCTAGCCTGTTCTCCCACAAGAGTGCAGACCACAAACCTTCTTAATGTAAAATAACTGGCCTGAAGCCCAAGTGTTTAAACCAGAACTAATGCGCTTTTAGAATAACAGACACTGAGCCTTCAATCAGCAATTCCCAACTTAGAAGGATGCAAGTTACTTGTCCTGCCACAACAATGCAGTCAACAAATCTTCTTAATGTAAAACAACTGGTCTGAAGTCCAAGTGCTTAAACCAAAAGGCTTAGAATAACAGTTGCAATTGAATCAGGCTACTACCAAGCTGTAATAACTGCAGCAGAATAATACAATTGAGTACTTTTAAGAAGAAGCACAAGCAAAATAAGGTAATAAAGTGGGAAGAAATACAATTACAGTAAAAGCAGATGAATAAAGTGCAATTTTTTTTATTATAACAGTAGAAAAAAAGCAAACTGATTTAAACAAATTATCCAATTAACAAGTAAAAAACACAAAACTGAGCCCTGTTCCAGCAGTCTTCAATCAGACAAGTTCTAACCACACACACCTGCCACTAGGGTGCAGGGGAACCTTCTATAAAAAAGATGGCCTGGATTATGGTCTATGATGATCCATAGAAGATTAGTTCATCTCCTTATACTCCTGTCTACTTTCTTCATCTCTCTGACAATCCCACTTCTTTGCCAACCTCTTTCTCTGTATACTCTCCTGTACTTCCTCATTCCACCACCATGTCTCCTTGTCGTCCTTCTTCTGTACAGATGTCACACTAAGCACCTATATAGCCATCTCTCTTACTAGCTCTGCTGTAGTTTCCCAGCTATTTGGTAACTCTTCACTGCCACCCAGTGCTTGTCTTAACTCATCCCTGAACTCCACTTCACAATTACCCTTTTTCAATTTCCACCATTTGATCCTTGGTGCTGCCCTCACACTTCTCCTCTTCTTGATCACCAACGTCATCCTACAAACCACCATCCTATGCTGCCTAACTACACTTTCCCCGGTCACCACTTTACAGTCTCCAATCTCCTTCAAACTGGTCCTCCTACATAAGATATAATCCACCTGTGTGCATCTTCCTCCACTCTTGTATGTCACCCTATGCTCCTCACTCTGCACCACAGCCATGTCCATACTTTTCACAAAATCCACTACCATCTGACCTTCTGAATTCCTTTGTTTAACAAAATACCTACCCATCACTTCCTCATCCCCTCTGTTCCCTTCACCAACATGCCCATTGAAATCTGCTCCAATCACCACTCTCTCACCCTTGGGTACAGTCATCACCACTTCATCCAACTCACTCCAACATTTTTCTTTCTCATCCATCGCACACCCAACTTGTGGAGCATATGCACTAACAACATTCATCTTTACACCATCAAATTCCAGCTTCATAAGCATCACTCTATCTGACACTCTTTTCACCTCTAAAACACTCTTAGCATCTATACTATGAGACTTCAAATTAATTGATTTTGCATGCCATGGATTCTCAGATAACCTTTTGGACTTATGTTTCAAGGATGAAACGTTTCAGACAGTCTGACCAACATTTATTGTCTTTTTTGTTTCAAAATAGGCTTAGTATAGCAGTTACTAGGCAGAGCACAGCCAGTTGGTTTTCAAATTGCATTTTCTATTATGACTCCGAAATTAAAGTTTGTGAAAAATCAGAGCACAGTTTATTAAGGATCTTACTTCTCGTAGCTTCCTATAAAGGAGTCTCTCTGCTGTTTACAGTTGTGAATCTATGACTTGTTTTTCCTCATCTTTTCATCCTTTTATTAGGTATTATAAATGATGTCTCCATTCTAAGCTGGAAGGTTACTGCTGCAGTTGTTCGGGGTATGCTGGCAGGAGCTCTTTCCTCACTGTAGTGTTTATGGCTTTGGATCTGCACCATATGTGATGAATTACCATAAGACAGAAAGGAAATAAATACTCTATTACAAACCATAGTAGACAGTTAATTTCCTTTCTGTATTTTTTGTGTTATAACTTTATGTCTTCCCTGTTTTTTTTTTGGTTCATGTTACTTATCACATCAGTCTTTTGTTTATCTATGGTGCTATGTTGTGGCATGAGTCAAGAAGAGTATGCTTTGTGGTTGCTAACATGACTTACCAATTGAAGTTCTCCTAATTAGGAGAAGGTAAGCAGTGGAGGTTACTTGACTTTCATCACAGGTATAATTGGGGGCTTAGCTGAGGTTACTGACTTTAATCACAAAGATAATTGGGGGCTTAGCTGCTGTCTAATCCTTGGAAACATGGTAGTTTTTCCACTGTTAAAGGTGCTGAGTAATAAATCTACTTCTTTGCAAGATTCTGATTAAAAATAATGTCATGCCACCTTCCAAAGAGCTGTTTATAGGTCAGCAAAAATTACAAGAGTTACCCTGCTGAACCTGTGACATCTTACTGCTGTTTGAGTTGGTTCTTTCTCATTGACAGTGTATCAGTTTTTCCTTGTGTTTTCCAGTCTTACAGCTTTATTCTGGTGGCTTTAACTCCGTGTTTTTATGATAAAGTGACAAAGCCATCTGGTAGATACGCTTTATATGAGCAGATAGTAATCCACTGCTGTTTGGAAGACTGTCAGTTGTACAAAAGTTTTAGTGATAAATCCAAATGTGATGAATTGTTGAAAAGGGAGGAAGGATATCAACATTTAGTGTTTAGTAAGTATGTTGCACAGCTAGACCTTTTCCATCCCTCTACATTCATGTGGTGGCTGTGGTATATTCTGCTATTTGGATCTAGATTTCTGTCCATGACTGTTTGAGGGCCTAATTTATAAAGAATTCTTAACCTTTTTGGGATGCAGAGATCCATGAAAACATGTCTTCAGCTGAGAATGTGTACTTGCCCTTGGTTTAATATCCTTACCCAGTAAATTCCTACAGATTGTACTACTCCCACAAAACAGATAAACCCAACAGTGTACCACATATCCAAATATTTAACTGGATGAACTGTATTTTATATCATTGCTGTACAATAGTTATCTCATTCCTATCACCATACACAGCACTGTTGTGCACTATAAGGTGTGTTATTTAAGTATTGCATACCTCAAACTAGATAATTGGACAGCATAAAGCATCCATATATTTATATGCATTGCAAAGGTATGGGGTTTGTAATGAAGCAGTGTTCACCAGTGCCTGCACCCAGCAGGATAAAAGGATTCTCATCAAACAAGACAAACGACTCCAAGAAAAAATAAAGTTTACCAAAGCCAAACTTCAGGTAAATCTGGCCTCCCTGGACAAGGCAAGCCCAAGGCATTATTTAGCTATGTCCACAACCTCAAAGGCAATACACAATTGTGTGCAGAGCTCATTGTTAATGGAGCCATCTACAATGAGCCAGAAAATATAACAAACCTACTGGCAGATAAATTCACATTTACCATTCTCTCCCCTTCAGCCTTCCCTCAGGAAATACCATCAAATATAACTCCCCCATCTATCAATAGGGAACAGGTCCTCAATGCTCTCTCTATACCCAAGAACACTGCATTGATGTGCCCCAACAATTTCCCAGGCTGTGTTCTAAATGACATGAAATATTACCTAAAAGGGCCTCTGGAGTCACTATTTAACTGTAGCGTCTAAATAGGCTTTATGCCTCATGAAGGGAGAAAAGCAATTGTCATCAAAGGTGGACCATCTACAGACCCTGGAAACTACAGACCTATAAGTCTTCCTAGTCTGATATGCAAACCCATGGTAAAATTATTAGGAAATAATCATTAATGATATAGGAAACCTCCAAACATTAGACCCATTCCATTCTGGTTTTGTCAAGAGCATATCATGCCTACTCAATGTGGTGGACTTCTCTGTGACGGTCACCAAAGCAATGGATAAGGACAACAAAGCTCACACTGCCTGTCTTGACCTATCCAAGGCATTTGATGCAAAACCCCACTTGAGCATTATTGACAAACATTAGAGGTAAGGTATAAACCCTTATGTCAACCCAGTGGAAAGCCAGCTGGCTCATAGACAAGACTCAGGAATTTAAAACTGAGGAGTCCATGTCTGTCGAGAGGCCAGTCTCCAAACGGGTTCTCTTGGATAATTTCCAGGACCACTTCTTTTTCAGCATCTATTTCTCTGAAGTAAAGGCCAACATCAAGGGCCTCTGGCTTACCAAATTTGCAGATGATTTTAAATTAGGAGCAGTCATAGTATATCCCCACTGACAATAATATTCTTCAAGAAAGGCTTAAACAGACAAATAACTGGTGTCAGAGCCATGGATTAAAACTGAATGTAAAGGAATGCATAATAATTTCCTTTGGGAAGTCTGCTTTCCTACTAACTACCATATTGACAATATTTTCCTAAGAGTCAACGCAGTAGTCATGAACTTGGGCACAGAAGAAGACGGTAATCTAACCTTTTAATATCACAGGTCTACCATGGTTCATAGATTAGGTTCATAGATTATTACTAAGCGAACTGCCCATGCGAGCCATTTTAAGCCTAGCCAAGTATGCCTTGTGAGATTCAAACCCTGCACCTTGTGTTTGTAAGGCAAACACCTTAACCATTAGACCACCCTCCCTAATTATGAGCAAATCATTCTATATTGTGCAACTTATAAGCAAATGTATGTCATCTAGGTCCAAGAAGGTCATTGTTCCACTGTATTTAGCACTTATCAGACCTGTCACTGAGTATACTGCCTCATTTGGTACGTTCCTGACCAGGCACATTCAACAACTGGAATATACACCTGTTTATTTGCATCTCTACACATTCACCTTCATTGATAATGTATCTCCCTACTCTAATTTGTGCACAAAATGGCTACTAATAAGCAAGTCAATGTGAAGACAAACACCCAACCTTAATAAACTTTGCTGTCTCCACTCTCCTTCACTTTACAGGTAGAGTTTGAATTATTACTCACCCCCTCTGAGGCCTTCACTGATTGCCTCTCTGGTTTTGATGGTTTCTTTTCATTCCACCTGGTTTACACCCCTTGTGCTATCCCTCTCCCCCAATACTAAATCTATATTAGAATCCTGCTGAGCATGGAGCCTTCTTTAAATTACTAGTCTCCCACCAGGACACAAGTGCTCTTCAGCAATTGAATTCTGCTGGTAAGCCATTAGACCTCAGGAATTTGTTTAAAGTGTTCAGATTTGTAAAGTAACACTTCTTGGTGAGCTCTGCCCTGCTCCGTTTGCCCTCGCTAATGCTCAGGCTCTCTCCATTCCCCTGCCCCCAATTCCTTCCCATCCCCACTACCTCTACATTTATAGTAAATGCAACCACGCCCACAGCTGAACCTCACATCACATCCACCAATCACAGCTTCTCAAGTCAGATCACATTACACCACACCCACTTGCTCAACCACAAAATACTCCCAACCACTCTAATTCCCTCTAGGCAGTATTACATCACCCCACACTAGTTACCCATCCACATATAGTGCAACCCTATAATTCCTATCCAACCTCCACCTAGAATCAACTTAAACTTTATAACCATGACTATCACACAACTAAGTCTAGTCTGTCTTCTCATAATTCTTTATAACTCCACAAGTTATCACTCTAGCAATATCCCTAAACTTAGTAGCACAATACTATATTATGCACTCTCATATACAGACACCGCACATCATAATAATATCTGCCCACAATTGTTCAAGAACTACATAACAGACCAATTCACAACTAAACACATATGCTCTTGTTCCTACTCCAAAAAAACACAGTACTTTCTCACACTCATTACCAAACTCCAACATCTGTATCACCATTTTAACACCAGGCTCACCATAAGTGGGGATATTCACCCCAAGCCAGGTCCAAATCCATCCTATGCAATACAAACTGCTCCAACATAAATGTCAGAACATAACACCCCCACTATCTTCATCCCTGGGCAAATCAACAACAGCAGCAAAACCAACCATCTTTTGATGCTAAATATTAATATTAGAAGTATCAGAAATAAAATACCTGAACTCCAGGCCACAATAGCACACTACTCCCCAGACATAGTTGCTTTAACAGAAACCTGGCTAAATAAAAACATAGCTAACTCAGAAGTTCTCCCTACCGGCTGCAATATCATTAGAAAAGACAGACCACTTCGTAAAGGGGGTGGAACTGCCTTACTGTATAATTCTAGCTTACCTGTACATCAATTACCAAACTCCTACCCCTTCCCCAATAATTGTTACATACTTATCTCACAACTTCAACTTCACTCTAAAAAAGTCATCACCACATTTGTGATCTAAATTCCACCTGGTAATACACCTGCTAGCCTTGATGACTTCTTATCCTAGTGTTCTTCCACATACTCACAAGAAACCCTTATTCTGGGGGATTTCAACCTAGATTGGTTTATCTGTATATCAGAACTACCAAGTAATCTAATAAATCACCATGGCTACCAGCAGCTAGCCCAAATTCCAGATAGATGTGATAAAAAAATCTAAAAGGGAATCCATCCTTGACTGGGTCCAAACTAACAACCCCACATTGTACCCCCGCACAGGCAGTCTCCCAGACACATTAAGTGACCACAACATAATATACCTTATACGTAGTAGAACAAATATATGCAAAACCACTAACTATAAATCCACTAGAAACATAAACAAATTCTCTCCTGAGGTCCTCAATACTTTACTCTGTAACTGTGACTGGACCCCCCTAAAAATCCTCTCACTTGACCAGGCTGTAGCATATTTCACAAAACATTTCTACAACATCTAGACACTGTTGCTACATTGCGCAAAATCAAGGTTAGAACCTCTACAAACCCCTGGCTCAGTAAAGAAACCAAACAAATCCTCAAGTCCAGAGACGCTGCCTGGCTTTAATATAAAAAACGAAGAAACACAAAGCCTAACTAAGTACCAAGAACTGAGCAACCATGCAAAAAATGCATTAGGCTGAACAAAAAATCATACTACATGACATTACAAACTAAATACCAACGCAACCCCCAAAAGTTTTTGAAAAATGTAAACCAGCTACTAAAACCCACCCAAAAGGCTACCCCCAAACCAACCACCCCTGACACTAAAGTTCCCATTGAAACACAATTCAACTCCCACTTTGTGAACTCAATTCTATCCTTAGTATCACAGGACAGTTCCAACCTCACTATCCCCCAACACAAATAACACTAATACAAGCTTTACCCTCAAAACAGTTTCCACCACTTCAATCAAAAGCATGCTCTCCAAACTAAAAACCTCATCAACAGCAGCCGACCTACTCCCCAGCTATTTCTTGAAACTCACAGCAGATGCTATTGCTATCCAATCTCCACTCTCATAAACAGATCAACTGTTGAAAACTATGTGCCCAAACTCTGGAAAATATCATGTTACACCCATACATAAAGGTGGGACCTCCACTGAACTAATAACTACAGACCCATTGCTTTACTCTCCCCCCTGGCCAAAATCCTAGAAAAATGCATCCATACCCAGGTGCTAAAATAGCTCCTACACAGCAACATCCTGTAACCTACTCAACATGGTTTCAGACCTGCCCATAGTACCACTACAGCCCTCCTCTGCTTCACAGATACAGTAAACCATCTCAAAAACGAAGGCCTGCAGGTGTCAACTCTTTTTTTTTGGATATGTCCAAAGCATTTGACACAGTCTCACACCAAATCCTGCTAAACAAACTAAAACAATATCACCTATCAAATTCCACTCTTGGTTCCAAAGCTACTTAACTGACAGGTACCAAGCTGTGAAATGGGAAAATTCTCTCTTTCCTCAGTTGCCCATAACTATAGGAGTTCCACAGGGTTCTATCTTAGGACCACTACTATTCACAATCTTCACAAATGACCTCCATACCTCCACACAGCATGCATCTATCATTCAGTATGCAGATGATACTACCTTAATCTGTGCTGCACAAAACATTCCCACCCTCCTGCAAACAACTCAACTAGCATTCTCTGACAATGAAAACTACCTTACCAAAGCCCAACTTATCCTCAATCCAAAGAAAACTTATGCTTATAACCAGTTCTAACAAATACACTGATAACAGTCAGTTCACTATCTACTCCACAAATGCTACTCCAATTGCTCCAGTGGCACAGGCTAAGCTATTGGGAATAACCATAGACTCCTACCTAACATTTGATCTCAACTTAACTATTAAAAACGTACATGCTAAACAGGGATCACTCTACCGTATCAAACCATTTCTTACCAACAACACAAGATCAGCCATTGCTTGCTCCCAACTTCTATCCACCCTACTCTATGCATCTCCCATTCTGACTAATCTCAACAAAACTGAACTAAGCAAAATGGAAGCCTGCTGTAACAGAATTGCCCACTTTGCTGCAAATTGCTCATACAGAACTTATCACTGTACTGCCTTGAGACAGCTCCACTGGCTTGAACTGCCCAACCTCCTAACCTACAATCAGCTCTGCCTCTATCATTCTATCTGTTACCTCCCCAAGAAGTCCTGCCCTCAAACACCTAGTACAACATCACTCAGCCTCTTAGATCATCAAGCAAACAGTACTAGAAGTCAACAACAGCTGCAGTAGCTTTGGAGATATGCTATATAGTAGTTCAGTGGCTAAAAATGGAACTCTGTCCCCACTACATACAAAACACATCGTCCAAAGCCTCCTTTAAAAACCTCATTAGGCAACATCTCAAGCAAAGTTGGCAGTGCCATGACTGCTCCCCAGGCTAGTGAAAGCGGATAAGGTACACATACTAAACCTAGAGTACTTGATAGTAGTTTTCACTCTTGTTCACAAACGCTGGCTAATGTACAGTGTATGTACTGTACCTGTATACGATGTATGTATTCTACCTATGTTCCAAATTTCAGCTGTACACCACAAATCTTTTAATTACCTTTATTTTTAAATTAATATTTTCTTGTTTGTTCTCTCCACTGTAACTGCTGATGTGCTGCATACCACTGTAAAAACATGTCTATTGTATTTGTGTGTATAATATCCATGGTGGTGCAGCGGTAGCATTGTTGCCTCACAGCAAGAGGTTCTCCCATTCGATTCTCGGCTGGAGTGCGGGGAGTACCTTCTGTGTGGAGTCTGTATGTCCTCCCCATGGTTGGGTGGGCATTCGAAAGACATGCGTAAATGGGCGTGCCTTTGTTGAAGGTTGAACATTGACCTGGTACCTCGGCGTTCGTGAAAATCTACTGCCAATCATTAGCGGACCGGAGTTCCACTGTGGCGACCCCTAACCAGGAAAAGCCAAAAGCCCAACAACTGATCATGTCTAAATATCTAAATGTATCTGTAATTTTTCTATGTGGAGCTTTTCTCCCCGGGCCTCTGCTGAAAAAGGGCCTTTTCAGCTCAGTCAGACACCCCCCGGTTAACAAATGTAAAATAAAAAATAAAATAAAAAAATAATCCTCAGAGATTCCTCACTAAAAAAAAATACAGGAAATAAATAATGTGTCCTGCGCAGATCACTTCAAAGTCCTGTCCCTGTATTCTTTCTCCTACAGGCTGTTGAGGGGAGATCTATACCTGGCATACAAGGCATCATTGGAACTCACTCTATTGGACCACCTGCATATCTGCAAAACAAACAGTATTAGAATTACCCATTCTAAAGACTTAAACCTTGCCTATGATATAAATAGGATTTGCTGGAGAGATACGTATGTATTTCAAAGATTACCCCTACTCTGGAACAGGTTCCCCATCTATATGAAGCAGAGTTCCTCCCTAACACAATTTAAGTATAACTTGGGCAACTGGATCTGGAACTGAAAATGTTCCACCAGTTTGGCTTAATGGACACAGGCATCCTGTAAATGGTTCATCTCCTAGCCCCTGCTTATAAATGTTCTAATTCTGAAGTCCCTTCTTACACTACAAAGGTTACCAGAACTTCTCAGAGATTTGAGATGCATGGCTAGGCTTAAAAAGGTCACAGTGATCATTAACCTAGCACACACTTATGAACATGTGAATTTATGCATATTGGTAATGTGAACTTCATAGAAATTATAAAATGGTTTACTGGATAAGGTTGTAATGGTCTGCAGACCTGGTGCATATCATTGAACTTATAAGAAACACAATGAATTTCATAACATGTATTACAGCTATGCTGAATTGCACAACATAAAACATAAAGAAATGTGCATTATGATAGTGCTTTACATTTGTATAAAATGCACACCAAAAAATATACACACAGCTACATGCAGTATTATGGAACCAAAAAGGTATGTGTATGTGTGGTGAACAACTATGTATATAAGAAAACATTATACACATAGTCATGGGTAAAACAATGTTACCAAACATGTTACTACATAACAATGTCATATGTGTATACTGTGAAGTGTAGCAGGATGCTAACAGACATACATAGCAGTCTGTATATGTCAGCCCTACCTTGGAGTAGGATACCAGTGACAAAAATGTTGCACTTAGGTGAAGTCTCTAAATGTGCCACATCATGGTAAAGCACTGCCAAAATAATGACACACTGTGAATAAACTGCAGCTTTTATTGACTTATTTTATTACCTTTGGTAATAATTTAACTAAACTGGTCACATGTTTGCTGGTATCACTTGTGTGATATACATAGAAGCAAAAACATGGCAACATTAAGGAAATATAACCATGTGTTTGTTATTATCCTTGCTAGAGATAAAGAAGAGTAATTAGATATGCACTACCGACTGGACACACACACACACACACACACACACACACACACACACACACACACACACACACACACACAGAACAGACTGAACATAAGCAGGACTGGAGGATCCATTGAGTGACTCCTTATAAGCCCTAGGTCAAGCTGCATTGGATTAATATATCAGTACCCATTCTCAGAATAAGTGTGGGGCTACAGGGCAGACAGGTCACTGCTGAACAGGAATTGCAGAATAACTGTCCTGATTCACAGTCAGCTCATAGCAATCCCAAAGTACAGCTTCACTGGATCCTCATTTTGTACCATATACCAGATTTCTCCTTTGTTTTACCTGACCATCAATGTTCTTATACCTAAACTTGAATACTCCTTAAGTATTATTGCCCCATATTCAGGTCATAACACCTCATTACATCAAACTGCAGAAAAATGGATTTTCAGATTTATCCACTTATTAACTGCAAACATTGATGCAAATCCATAACAAAGACCCAGATGGCTCCGAGCCTTTGCCAGTGATAGTTATCTACTTAAAACCCTAACATTCCACTTCAAAGATGGCTGCACACTGAGTAACAGCTTTATTTCAGCTCTCCCAGTGCGAAAACAGAAACTCAGAAAAGACAGTCAGTGAACTTGTCTTTTTGGATACATTTCAGTAAATGGCTAGTAAGTGCACAGCCTGGATGCCAGCAAAAAAGAAATTCAGAGAACCTGAAAGAAAATCAATCACAAAAGGTGAAGAGAAAATACTAACTGGGAAGAATTCTGCAGCTGTTCAGCAAAAAGCAGTGCAAGCTTCAATTTTGGTGCAAGACATGACTTCCAGTAACCTAGCGGAAAATATAAGTCAAATGTACTCAGAGCTGATTAAAATAAATGAAACACTGAAGGACTACATCAACTCAAATAACAAAATGCTGGAAAAAATAGAAGGAACTTTAAACAGATATTCAGATAAGGTGATTAAACTGCAAAAATCAGAGGTCAAATTTAAGAAAAGGCTGGCTAAGTATTAGACTATTTAAGATATGTTGCAAAAATAGTAGAATTACAGGACAAAGCACATAGGGAAAACCTGAGATTTTCTGTTGTACCAGAGAAGCTAGAAGGAACAGATTGTATTACTTTTATGAAAGCACAAATAAGCAACTGGACTGGTATTCCATAGCAAGAGATGTTTATTAAAAGGGCAAACCATGTGCACATTTTAACCAGGCCATGAGAAAGCAACCTAGATCTTTAATAGTAAAGATGCAGTCCTAAAAGCAGAAACAGTTGATTCTAACAAAACTGTGGCAGAAGGACAAAGTACTAAAACTGGGAGACTGTAGAGTGGTTGTGGAAAATGATTAATCACTTTACACTAGGCAGAAGAGGACTAAATGTTTTCCACTCATTAGGGAATGTTGAGAAGCAGGTGTAAGATTCAAGCTGCTGTATCTAGCAATTTTCAGAATATTCTTTCCTGGAGGGTCAAAATCCTTTTTGATGCAGAACATGCTAAGGAAGAAATACAAAAGTTTGTCCAACAAAAAGTGATCTATAAAACAGAAATGGGTTCTGCTCTTGTTCTTCTGGTAACAATGCTCATAGAGAGGCTGTGCCAGTGAAACTTTTTCCCATGCTTCAAAGGAAAATGCTTGAGAGACAAAAAAGGCACAGAAGTTGACTAGAAGAACTGGAAGTACACCGGAAATGAAGCAGAGACTGGATCTGGAAGATGAAGATCAACAAGAAGATAAATACAGCAACTCAGAAAATGGCAAATAAATGTGGGATTACAAAGCATTAATTATGTTTGTAAAACATGACAGAACAAGAAAACCTGGAAATATTGGATTTTTTTTACTTTGTTAAACTTGTAGGGGACTCCAAAGCATATGCTCTCCTTCATGTCATTAATGTTTGGAAGAACATTTAGGAGAGGGGAACATGAGGGAAAGTTTAACTTTAAGTTAAACAGAATTTTGTTCTTAACAGTAGTATTGGCATAATTCATGAGATAACCTGCATGCTATAAAGTAAAACTTTTTCAGTTATTTTTGAGTCTAACAGAGATACTAAAGTAAACAGGTAACCCCTTTTTTCTCCTTCTTTCTTTTTTCTTGTTCACTTTTAAGAAATGTAAAGACTACAATGTAAAAAAAAAAAAAGAAGAAAAGTTTGGTCAAAAGAGTATGATACAAGAAAATTGACAGACCTTTTCTTACTCTTACATGGGGGATTGACTGGATTAAGGTCCTTGGCTTGATCTAGTAACACATTTTAGGGGGAAACAAATAAATAAAGAAGAACACTGAATAGAATAAAAACGTTTTAAGTTTTCCTCCAGCAAATAAATGAGTACTTGTAGAGACAACTGTGCATTTTGTTCTCATGTCTCTATGGAGACAATCTGATAAGGGGCAATAAAAACAGAATACTTCTTTCTTTCAATGTCTAGGAGATAATGTATTCTGAAAGTATTCAAGTGTTTTTCTAATCTGGGAGATGAATAAAGGTAAGAGAAAAATGGACAGCACTTAGTAGAAGCACAGGCTGTATCATGCATCTTAGTAAGGATAACCTTCCTTGTAGGTTAATCTAAGTCTGTAAGTGTGGCTGTCAGTCATAGGTTCATAGGTAGGTACTAGGCTATTGGCCCTAGGGCCCATACAAGCCTAGCCAAAAAATGTACCCTGGCTTTCGCCACCCAAGAAAATTATTTTCCTGTGCCCCTGTTGAGCAGAGCCACAGAAGTGATCCCCGGGGTGAATTTCCCATTTCCCATCCAATCATCCAGATTTTTCTTGAAGAGTGTTAATGAAGAGCTCTGTTTGACATAGATAGGTAGTCTGTTCCAGAGTATGGGAAGTTTCTGGGACAGGAATCTATCCCTCCAGCATGTTCTGTTTATTGTGGTGACAAGGTTAAGGTCCCAATAGCGTGTAGCTTGGAGGGATTGGGATTTCTTTAAGTGGAGCATGTCCAACAGCTCTGGGTTTGACATAGCTTTGTATGTTTGGCAGAGATCGCCCCTGAGCAGGCGATATGCGATGGAGTAAAGCTGTAGTTTTTTGAGACGATATGCGGTGGAGTAAAGCTGTAGTTTTTTGAGACGGTCCGCATAGGGCATCTGTTTGAGGCCAGTAATCCTCTTTGTGAGGTATTTCTGTGGTCTTTCCAGTTGTTATAGATGTCTTGTGAGGTACATACCAAAAGGGGCGTTGTACTCTATAATGGGTCTAATGAGTGATGAGTAGAGGGGAACAATTACCTCTTTTTTTATGGATGAGAATCCTTTTGTGATGAGATGAGCCACGTAGAAGGATTTCCTGACCACTGTGGCGATGTGATTATCAAAGAAGAGACTACTGTCCACCTGTGTCCCAAGGTCTCTTATCACATTTTTGGCATTAAGTAGACTACCAGCTATGTGGTAGTTCATGGGTACAGAGTTTTACCAAAGGGATGACAATACACTTTTTTGGCATTGAGCTTCAGGCCATGGCTTTGACACCAGGTATCTGTCTCAGTGAGGCCCTTTTGTAGTTTGTCCACATCATTAGGAGTTTCGATTATGGCTCCTAGTTTGCAGTCATCTGCAAACTTTGTTAGCCAAAGACCTTCTGTGTTGGCCTGCACTTCAGCGAAGTAGATACCAAACAGGAGAGGACCCAGGACTGAACCCTGTGGTACTCCACTTGTCACTGGTCTGATGTCGGATTTGGAATCCGCTACTTTCACAGTGTGGGTTCTGTCCATGAGCCAGTTGGCAACCCATCTTGTGACATAGGGATTTATACTTAGTTTAGTGAGCTTATCTATAATTCCAGAGTGGGGGATGGTGTTGAAAGCCTTGGCGAGATCTAGATAAGCTGTGTAAACCATTTTACCCTCATCTATGGCTTTGTTGACTGCTTCAAAGAAGTCAATCAGGTTTAGGAGACATGATCTGCCTTTTACAAATCCAAACTGAGTAGGGTCCAGAGTTTGGAGATTACCAATGTCTTTATTTATGAGTTCCACGATGATACGTTCCATGGCCTTGCAGACCAGGCTCATCAGGCTAATGGGGTGGTAGTTCCTGGGGTCCGTCGTGGCTCCCCCTTTGTGGAGTGGGATAACTGTCGCGGTGCGCCATTCAGTGGGTACAAAGCCTGAGGTAAGGCTATGATTGAACATGGTACTTAGGTAGGGTGCCAGTTCATTCTGTAGTTCATGTAGAACGCAGCCTGGGATATTGTCAGGTCCCATGGATGCTGTGTTCTTGGCTTTGGAGAGTGTGTTTTTTACCTGTGCAGCCATGATTATAGGAACTTTGCATTCTTCCAGTATAGAGATGGGCCCTCTAGGGGGTGAGGGGGGGTAAAGTTAGCACTGAACCATCTGCTAGGATGTTGGCAATATCAGTTGGTTCTGTATATTTAGTGCCATTATGCTGTAACTCAGAGCAGATCTGAGTGTTCCCATTTAGATTTTTGACATAGCTATAGAATGCTTTGTGGTTGTCTTTAGAGTCAGTGGCAATTTTGTTTTCGTAACTAGCTTTGGAGGATTTTATGAGGGATCTCAACTTCTTACTGAGGTTGACCAGGGAGTTCCTCCAGTCATGGGATTTTACTCTTTTTTGCAACAGTTTCTTTCTTCTGTTGTAGAGTTTGTTTATGGCAGAGGACCACTAGATTGGCTTCCTTTTTTTGGAGGATAACATCTTGGTTCTATTAGGGATAGCATGATCCATGCACTTGTGTAAGTGCTTATAAAGTGCATTTGTGTAGGATTCGGCAGTCATACCTCTATTGTCCATCTGCATGGGTGTCATGAAGTTTGCCACTTCTGTCTTAAGAAGTGTGAAGTTGGCTTTTGAGAAGTTTTTTATGATGGTTTCCCTAATTGGGGTTGGGGGTGGGATGTGGATGTCTAGGCTGATTAGCTTGTGGTCGGATCTGACCAACGAGGAATTGACCTCTGGTGTGGAACACTGGTTTCCCATGTTGGTAATGACCAGGTCTAGGATATTGTTGCCCCTGGTGGGGTGATCCAAGGCATTGGAATTTATGAATTCTAGAAAACGTTGAGCAAAAGATTTGGTACATGAGTAGTTTTCCCAGTTAATGGTGGGGTAGTTGAAATCGCTTGAAGCTGAATTGAAGTCTTGGAGAATTGTTCTTATTTGGAGGGTTAAACTTCAGTATTTGAAGATGTACATAGTTTTTTTGTTTTAGTATTAAGATAATAAGTTTTAGGGGTATTCTGGGGTATGTTCATACTGAACTGAACAGAAGAGGGGTAAAGCCACAACTCGGTGCAGATATTTCAGACATCTAGAGGCTTCTGAGCTTCCTAAAAACCATGTTATATATTCACTTAGTTACTTATTTTACTGTTTCTTCCTTATTCTTACCATTTGTTGCACATTTTTATTGTCTGTTGCCAACTTGCTTTACTGTATTTTATTACTATAAACAAAGTGCACTGTTGAACTACAACTGTCTGCCTTACTGTGCCTGTTAAATCATTTTAGTTACTATTTTCACTGTTTGTAAAGATTTTTTAATCATTTTCACTGTGTGGAAAGTGTTAACTGGAATTTTTCTCCATTTGCTAAGCATCTGTTTGTTTGTTCTGATTTTCCTGCCAAGGAATGTATCATACAACTGATTTGTTTGTGACAAAAAGCATTCTCTAGAGTTTTCTTGCTCTTTTTTTGTTTAAAACTTTTATTTTATGTCTTACTGCTGTTTTTCTGCTGTGGCAAACATTTCTGTAGTTTTTTCTGCCTAAAATAGTGCAGCTAGTAGCTGTAGCATAGTCTAGACTCAGTGCTGCTATTTCTGGGCCTGATTGTTTGTATTGGCTGTTTGTTCTGAGCACATTTTCCATGCCATCTTGGATTAGAAAGGGCCCTTCTGTACTCTAGTGAAAGGATTGTGCCGAGTGGTCCATGGCTGGTAAAGGGTGTCTGGTCTAGGGCTTGGAGTAAGCACCTCATTGGTTCTTTTGAGCTCTTTTAAAGTTGTTGCAAGTTTTAACCTTCTGGTATTTAACCCCCACCCTTGAGTGGGTTTCTTCTTGTTCATACTGAGCTGAATGGAGGAGAGGCACAGACACAACTCTCTGCTGAGATATCTGATGACTAGAGGCTTCTGAGATTCCTAAAAAACATAAGTTGCCTGTTTTCTTGCTTATTTTATTATTTATTGCTTATTCTTACCATTTATTGCCCTTTTTATTGTCTGCTGCCAACATTTTTACTGCATTTTATTGCTATAAATAAATCTGCACTGTTGCACTGCACTTGTCTGCCTTACTGGGCCTATTAAATCATTTTAGTTACTGTTTTCACTGTTTGTAAAGCTAGCTTTTTTGCCATTTTTACTGTTTGAAAGGTATTAACTGGAATTTTTGTCCATTTGTTAAGCATCTGTTTGTTGGTTCTGATTTTCCTACCAAGGAGTATATCACACAACTGATTTATTTGTAGGTAAAAGCATTCTTTAGAGACTCCTTGATCTTTGTTTAAAACTTTTATTTAGTGTCTCACTGCTGTTTTTCTGCTGTGGTAAACATTTCTGCAGTGTTTTATGCATAAAATAGTGTAGCTAGTAGCTGTAGCTTAGTCTAGACTCATGAGTTGCTGTTTCTGGGCCTGGTTGTTTGTAGTGGCTGTTTGTTCTGAGCACATTTGTCAGGCCATCTTGTATTAGAAAGGGCCCTTCTGCACTTGAGTGAGAGGATTGTGCTGATTATTCCCTGGTTGGTAAAGGTTGGCTGGTCTAGGGCTTGGAATAAGCACCTCACTGGTTCTTTTGAACTTTTTTTAAAGTTGTTTTAGGTTTTAACTTTCTAGTATTTAACCCTCAGTCTTGAATGGGTTTCTGTTACTGTGGACTGCTGTGCAATTTTGCAGCATAGCCAGACAGATAATTTGGACAATTTTTCCCTTAGATACAGCTGTACCCCAACAGTGTAGTTCCTCATCTTTAGCACATTTCCAGGTAAAGAGGCAGTACTAGTGAAGCCGTGTAAGCACCCATTGTAACAATGGCCTCAAGTGTTTTTCCTGCATCCCCGCTCTACCTACTAGTGTAGCATTAAGTCTAGCCTCTGAGATATTAACATAACTCACCCACTAGCTTTACTTTTATTTATTTTTTTATTTTACATTTGTTAACCGGGAAGGTCTGACTGGATATATGTCCATTTTCAGTGAAGGCCCGGGGAGAAAAGCTCCATACAGTAGACATAAGACTGAACAGCATAATACAATGTAAAATACAATAGAGAAATACAGTCAAGATAAATTTTTACATATTTACATAATGAAAACATTCCACTATTAGTATAATTCAAGATAGAGGTTATACAATATATTTGTAGGTCATTTTCCAAGTTCCCAGCCCAACATTCAAGAGGTTCATATATATCTGTGTGTTTCTTTGTAGGTTACATAAAATATGTTCTAGATTTCACTTAAGCACATTCGTACAGATTAATATCGGTTAGGATTCAGATACACTGCTACACATAGCTATTCCATTGTGTGACCCCTTTCCCACCATATTCCTGTTTCTGACCATATAAATTCACCTAGCACTATGAACAGACAATTTCCCACAGTTTCTCCAGACGGCTCAGTCAACATGGACATCCTGAGGCAGTGTAGCAACTGCATCATGCACACAGACAACCCTCTACTTATAGTACATACAAACTCAACATGTGAGAGATGTAATTATATTAAAAACCTTGAATCAATGCAATCTCACATGCCAGTCAATACATCTGACACTTAGCAGGTTGTCAGCATGCTCACCTCAATACTTACTCCACCATACCCACATCACACATACCGACATATACAGAGTTCCTCGCCATAAATCTTACCTAAACACCAAAGACTTCCCAATCACAAACCCAAGTATGCTGCACATAATACTTTCTCTGCAGAACATAATACACACACTAGCTCATGCACCAGTGTCTCACCTGTCGAGTCCATAAAGCTAAACACTAAACCTTATATATTAGTAATAAGAGACTCCATCGTGAGACACACAGATGTCCCTCTCACCAGGCTGGATAAGGAGTAGGTCACAGTCAGCTGTCTGTCAGGTGCCAGGACCTGCCATATCACACATGCACTCAAGTCAATTAACAACAGGTACCGTTATGACCCTGTCATAGTCCATGTTGGTGTGAATGACTTGAGATGTACCTCTATGGACTATACGAATGCAGATATGACTGAGCTCTCAGAATATGTGTCTCAGGCAAGTATGTCCTTAGCCTTAAGCAGTATTTTACCTTCACCTGGAATGATGCCTTAATACAAACAGAAAATGATTGACTTCAATAATTGGCTTAGATTTTGGTGGCATTCTAAGGGGATCCAGTATCTGTCAGCCTGGAATGACATGTTCGACAGACCTCGATGCTTTTCCAGAGATGGTCTTCATCTATCATCCCTGGGATTTCTACTGGATAAGGCCTTGCCATCCTAATAGTGCCTTTTTTAGGCAATGTCACAAGGACAAAACTCCCAACGTAAAAATACAAACAAAAAACAACCTCAAGGTTATCTTGCTAAACACTAGGAGTCTTAACATGAAACTGCACCCACTGGAAGTAGTCCTCACCCTGGAGGATGCAGACATTTGTGCAGTCATGGAGACCTGGTTCAAGGCTGTGGATAGCACCCTAGCCATACTGGGTTTCACCTCCTTCCACATGTTTAGACCACAAACTTAAAGCAAGTAAACTAATGGAGGCAGTGTATCAATATTCATCAAAGATAAGTACACCTCCAGATTGGTTAAACAGTATGACATCCTAGAGATACTTCAGGTGCAATTAACTGTTGGTAGGGTACCTATTCAAGTCATTGCCAGCAACAGAACCCTCTCCATGAATCAGGATACCCACTTTGCCTATTTGGATGAACTTGACTCTATCAAGATGCATCCTAAAACCATAGTTTTGGGTGACTTTAACTACCCTAGCATTGACTGAGTGAATTACTCATGCTCAAACTCAACTTCCCAAAGGTTCCTCGACTTTGTCAGCTTTAATGCTCTGGACCATTTGGTTGACATCCCCACAAGGGGCACCAACATTCTGGGCCTGGTGCTTACAGATATGGGAGACCACTGTAGCTTGCCCACTGTGAGTTCATTCCTGGTGAGATCTGACCACAAATCAGTCTCATTTGAGATAACTATCACACCTGACCCTCCCCTAGCAGCAAGTAGACTAAAAAGCTTCTCCAAAGCAGATTATAACAGCTTCATTGGACCCCTCCCCTCAGACAGAACTGGTAATTATGTGAAGCTCTATGCCAATGTCCTATACAAGCACCTGTATAACTGCATTGACTCAGCAGTACCTGTCATGGCCAAAACAAGCTCTTCAAGGAAAAGCAAACCTGTCTGGTGGACAACCACTATTAATAGGCTTTACAATAAAAGGAATAAACTGCTGTCCAAGAGTAAGAAGGAGTAGGCTGTAAACTGGAAAAACTCCCTCCTCAGCTTAAATAAACAAATAAGACTTTTTGTGAAGTCCTCCAAGGCAAACTATGAATCCAAGTTAGCTTCCTCAACCAAGGACAACCATAAAGCATTCTTTATTACATCCATAATCTAAAAGGTAAGGCTCAGATATGCGCCAAACTGGTAGTTAATGGTAACACATACCCTGAGCTGGTGGACATAGCTAACCTGCTAGCCAACATGTTCGGTGAAAACTTCACTCATTCATCACCACCACACATACTTCTTGACATCTATAACACCTATCCCCTACCTTGTATCTCTAAAGAGCAGGTCATAAACTCTCTCTCTAAGGCCAAAAACACAGCATCAGTGGGACCTGATAACATCCCAGGCTGCATACTACAAGGGTTCAAACAAGAATTAACATCACCATTGGCTATTCTTTTGAATCACAGTCTAAGCACCGGCTTCATCTCAGCTGAATGGAAAACAGCCGCTGTTATCCCCCTGCAAAAGGTGGTGCTTCTACTGACCCTGGGAACTACAGACCTATTAGCCTGACTAGCCTTATCTGCAAGGCCATGGAGAAAATCATCATGGACCTTAAGAAAGATATAGATAATTTCCAAACATTAGATCCTACCCAGTTTGGATTTGTCAAGGGGAGTTATCTGTGCATACAGCCTACCTAGACCTGGCCAAGGCATTTGACGTTATCCCTCACTCAGGTATCCTTGACAAACTCTCCCAGCTAGACATCAACCTTTATATTGTAAAGTGGGTTGCAAACTGGCTGTCTGATAGAAGCCATACAGTCAAAATAGGGTAATCCACCTCCAACAGTAGACCTGTTACCAGTGCTGTTCCACAGGGATTAGTCCTGAAACTTCTACTGTTTAGAATCTATTTCTCTGAAGTACAAGCTAAAACCAAGGGACTGTAGCTGACAAAGTTTGCTGACAACTGCAGACTGGGTGAGGTCACAGAATCTACAAACAATGTCAACATCCTCCAAGAAGGTCTTATTCAAACAAATGATTGATGCTAAAGTCATGGCCTCAAACTCAGTGCAAAAAATATATATTATAATCCCTTTCGACAAGAGCGATGTTCCTGCAAATTACCACAGCTATGGTAATACCCTAAGTACGCACTCAGTGGTGAGAGGTCTGGGCAGTCAGGTTGACAGCAACCTTGCCTTTGATCACTATATCTGCAAAGTGGTAAGAAGGGCATTCAATATAGCTCACCTCATAAGTAAGGGCATTGCCTTGATACAAAAGTAAAGTTATCACCTCCCTGTACTCTTCACTCTTTAGGCCAATAACTGAGTAAAATTCCCCTTTTGGGATGTACCTTTTAAAACACCTTCAGCAACTGGAGAGACCACTAAGGTTTCTCACAAAGAAAATTTAAGGTCTTCAGCAGTTATCCTATGTGGATTGACTGAAATCACTGTCACTTTATTCTGTTTCATACACACTACTCAGAAGTGATCTCTGCCTTGCATATAAGGTGATCTCTGCCCCTGCTTTATTGGAAATGTTGCACATCTGCAAGTCAAATGGCACATGGGTTACTCACTCTAAAGGCTTAAACCTGGAATGTGACATCAATAGAAGCTGCTGGATGGACAGATTTGTCTCCCATAGGTTACCACACCTTTGGAATAGACTCCCACTTCACATCAAATAAAGCACCTCATTGGCCCTTTTCAAGCACAGTCTGGACGATTGGATGTGTAACTGTAAATTCACCCCGGGGGTTCCACCTGTGTCCCTTTTGGACAGGGGCAATAGGTGCTGATCATGGGAACAAGGGTAAATTTGGCTAGGCTTGTAAGGGCCCTTCGGCCATTAACCTAATAACTTCCTATGATCCAATGATCCTATGATCCTATGTTTTTTAGGTTCATAGGTTCATAGGTTGGTACTAGGCTATCAGCCCTAGGGCCTATACAAACCTAGCCATAACAATTCCCTGGCTTTCTTCCCACACTATTTACTTCCCTGGACCACTGTCTAGCAGGGCGACTGATGTGAGCCCTGGGGTGAATTTCCTTTCTCCCATCCAATCATCAAGGTTCCTTTTGAAGAGGGCCAAAGAGGCACTCTGCTTGACATGCACGGGCAGTCTATTCCAGAGTCTAGGGAGTCTCTGGGTCAGAAACCTATTCCTCCAGCATGTTTTGTTTATTGTAATGACAAGATTTAGATCCCTGGAGCATGTGGCTCTGATGGATTGGGATTTCTTTAAGTGTAGCATATCCAACAGCTCTGGGTTTGACATGGCCTTGTATGTTAAGCAGAGATCGCCTCAGAGTAGACGATATGCGACAGATTATAGCTGGAGTTTTTTAAGGCGGTCAGCATAGGGCATCTACTTTAGGCCTGTGATTCTTTTAGTGAGGTATTTCTGCGGCCTTTCCAGTTGTTGCAGATGTCTTGAGAGGTACATACCAAATGGGACATTGTATTCTATAATGGGTCTAATGAGGGATGAGTACAGTGGGCTAATGGCCTCCTTTTTTCTGGATGAAAAGCCCTTAGTGAGGAGGTATGCCACATTGAAGGATTTCCTGACTGTTGTGGCAATGTGGTTAGTGAAGGTGAAACCACTGTCCACCTGTGTCCCTAAGTCTCCTATCACACTTTCAGTGTTTAGTGTACTGCCACCTATGTGATAATTCACGGTACATGTTTTTTCTCAAAGGGGATAACTATACATTTCTTGGCATTGAGCTTGAGCTCATGGCTCTGGCACCAAGCATCTGTTTCTGTAAGGCCCTTTTGTAGAGTATCCACATCATTTGGGGATTCAGTAATGGCTCCCAGTTTGCAGTCATCTGCGAACTTCATTAGCCAGAGTCCCTTAGTGTTGGCCTGTACTTCAGAGAAGTAGATGCCAAACAAGAGAGGTCCCAGGACTGAACCCTGAGGTACTCCACTTGTCACTTGTCTGGAGCTGGATTTGGAGTCAGCTACTTTTACAGTGTGGGTTCTGTCAGTAAGCCAGTTGGCAGCCCATTGAGTGATGTAGGAATTAATGCCCAGCTTAGTAAGTTTATCTATGATTACAGAGTGGGGGATGGCGTCAAAGGCCTTGGTGAGGTCCAGATAGGCTGTGTGGACTGCCTTACCCTCGTCCACGGCTCTGGAGACTGATTCAAAGAAGTCAATAAGGTTCAGGAGACAAGATCAGCCCTTCACAACCCCAGACTGGGTGGGGTCCAGTGTTTTAAGGTTGCCAATGTCTTTGTTTATAAGTTCCATGATAATACGTTCCATGGCCTTGCAGATCAGGCTCGTCAGACTGATGGGGCAGTAGTTCCCAGGATCCAAGGTGGATCCCCCCTTGTGGAGTGGGATAACTGTAGCTGTGTGCCACTCAGTGGGCAAGAAGCCTGAGGTGAGGGTATGATTAAACATGACACTTAGGTGAGGTGCCAGTTCATTTTGTAGTTCATGTAGTACACAGCCCGGGATGTCATCTGGTCCCATGGATGCTGTATTCTTAGCTTTGGAGAGTGCGTTTTTTATCTGTGTGGCCATTATTACCAGAATTTGGCAATCTTCCAGTATTGAGATGGGCCATTTAGAGGGTGAGGGGGGGGTGAAGTTGGCACTGTATCAATCTGCCAGGATATTGGCAATATCCTTGGGATCTGTATATTTAATGCCATTCTGTTGTAGCTCAGAGCAGATCTGAGCATTGCCATTTAGATTCTTGACATAGTTATAGAATGCCTTGTGGTTGTCCTTGGAATCTTTGGCAATTTTATTTTCATAACTAGCTTAGGAGTATTTTATGAGGGATCTCAGCTTCTTACTGAGGCTGGTAAGGGAGTTTTTTGCATCCTGGGATTTTCCTTTTTTCTGCAACAGTTTTTTCCTTTTGTTATAAAGTTTGTTTATGGCAGGGGACCACCAGATTGGCTTCCTTTTTTTGGAGGAGAGCATCTTGGTTCTATTTGGGATGGCACGATTCATGCATGAGTGGATGTGCTCGTACAGTGCCTTAGTGTAGGACTCAGCAGTTGAACTTTCAGTTCCCGTCTGCATGATTGTCATGAAGTTTGTTACTTCTGACTTGAGTAGCATGAAGTTGGCCTTGGAGATGTTTTTTATGGAGGTTTCCTTACTGGGGGTGGGATGTGGATGTTAAGGGTGATTAGCTTATGGTCTGACCTGACCAACGAGAGGGTGACCATAGGTGTGGAGCATCGATTTCCCATGTTGGTAATGACCAGGTCTAGGATACTGGAGCCCCTGGTGGGACTATGGATTTGTTGATCCAGGGCACTGGAATTTATGAATTCCAAGAACCGTTGGGCAAAGGTGTTGGTGCACGAGTAGTTTTCCCAGTTAATGGCAGGGTAGTTGAAATCACCCAGTATTAGGGTGTTTGGTTGTATATTAATATTTTCCAGTATGTTTAGAAAGGTGTAGTGAGAATCTTGGGGCAACGTGGGGGATCTGTAGCAAGCTGCAATTTGGATTGCAGTCTTACCTAGTGTTAGTTGCACCTGGAGAGTTTCAGATGCATTGTGGTTGGCAGCTAACCTGGTGGTGTGAATATCTTTGATGAATAAGGACACTCCCCCACCTTTAGTGTTTTGATCCTGGTTTGGTAGCCGAAAAGTGTGGTAAGAGTTGTAGCCTGGTACTGCAGGGGTGCTCTCTGGAGCCTTGAACCAGGTGTCAGTTACTGCACAGATATTGATGTTTTCCATTTTTAGAAGTACCTCGAGAGAATGCATTTTGAGGTTTAGACTTCTAGCATTGAGTAGCATTACCTTCAGATTTTGCATGCTTGTACATGTTACGGTACTGGTTTTGTCCTTTGAACTTTGCCTAAAAAAGGCACTATAGGGGTGGCAAGAGCCTGAATCCCAGGGGTGACGGGTGCCGACCATCTCTGGCAAAGCATCGTGGTCTGTCGATCATGTCGTCCCAGGCAGACAGATACTGGATCCCCTTTGAATGACACTAGAAACTTATCCAATTGTTGAAGTCAGTCATTTTGTCCTTATATTGTGGTATCATTCTGGGCGAAGGCAGGATGCTTCTCAGGGCTAGGGTCATACCTGCTTGGGCCACATAATCTGAGAGCTCTTCCATGTCTCTTTTCATGTAGTCCAGGGAGGTATGTCTCAAGTCATTCACTCCAACATGGAAAATGACAGTCATATTTGTACTTGTTGTGGAGTGACTTGAGTCCATGAGTTATGTGGGGATCCTGGCACCCGACAGGCAGCTAACTGTAATTTTCTCCTTGTTCAGCCTGGTGAATGGGACATCAGTGTGCCTGACTATAGAGTCACCTATGACTAAAGTGTTAGGTACGTTGTCTTGCCTTAGGGGCTGTTGCTGGGTGGCACACTGGTGTTGTGAGCTATGTGACACTTTGGTTGCGATTGTTTTTTGTTTGCGTTTCAGCTTCGGAGGTCCTTGTTGCTTGAGCAGGTTACAGTTAAGGGCCTCCGCATATGTGGATTTAGTGTTGCTATATGTGGGTGTTGTTGATGTGAGTTTAGAAGGGATATGTGTTGCTTGAGGTGTAGTGCGGGTGTTAACCTTCTCCTCTTGACTGTCTAGCACAATCTTGGGTGGAGAGAGCTTTGCTTCCAGTTTGGCTATATAAGTGCATCTCTCACAGGTTTTAGTGTTGGGTGGTAGGAGGAGAGGGTTGTCTGTGTACATGAGGCAATTGCTGCATTGCACCAGTATGCCCAGATTCACCAGGTGGACAGGAGAAATCAACAGAAGCTGATCCTTGGACATGCCTGGTTTGGTGCTTTTTTTTTTAAAGTACAGGAGCTGTTTTCCCTTATCTTAGCAAGGCACTTTGCATTTATAGGCTGTTTAGTGCCTATGATTAATTTCTCCTTATTAATAAGGAGAGTTGAGTGCTTGTATCAGTTTAAGGCTTCCTAGTGCTTTCCAGCAGGTATTAGAGTAAGTGCTAGTCACAGGGATGCTTAAAGGTAAGATGAAAAAAATGGTTTATCCTAAACACTGCAGTGTGCACTAGAGAAGTTAGATGTGAAAGTAGGTAACTTACATTTTACCTGTCTAAAAAGTTAAGTTTTAGTGGAGAGTCACTATTTTTAAAACAACAAGATAGATTGAAAGGGGGTGATCACTTTTGTGTTCTGGTACTATGGAATACAATTGAATGGCCAATAAATTTAAATAGTTGAAGGGGAGTGATTTCACAAAATGATAATTTTGTGCTTACTCACACAAGCCAGTGAAAGCAGAGAGGAAATGAGATATATGGTCAAATTAACATGAGGTAGGCCACTAGAAAGACAGTGGTATTTAAGAACATGACAGTGACAGGGTGGGGGAGTGGGGAAAAATTTCTGCCTGACTCACAAGAAACAGATCTGTGGTGTCTTTTGAAGTTTTAATATGCAGTTAAAAGCAGAAAACAAGCAAAACACAAGGTAAAGAAAACAAATCACAGCACTCAAAATATAAAAAGGCAATAAACCAATACAAAATACAAAAAATAAAAAGAAAACCAACCTTTCCCTCACAGCAAAGTGTAGCAGAGTCTGGGTGAGCATTTCCAATAAAGCTCTGAAATGTTTTATTTTACCCCTTAAATAGAAGGTTTAGTTCCTAGCCCCAGCCCCTCAGTTCACAAATGATTAACCTTAAGTGACCTCTTCTATCTTATGTATGAGTCCTTAATTGATCAGTTCTAATTTCTGCCTGACTCACAAAAACAGAGCTGTGGTGTCTTTTGAAGTTTTAATATGCAGTTAAAAGCAGAATACAAAGAAAACTAATTATCGCACTCAAAATATAAAAAGGCAATAAACCAATACAAAATACAACAAATAAAAGGCAAACCAACCTTTTCCTCACAGCAAAGTGTAACAGAGTCTGGGTGAGCCTTTCCAATAAAGCTCTGAAATGTTTTATTTTACCCCTTAAATAGAAGGTTTTGAGGGTTTTCACTAAAACAAAAAGTTTTGTAAGATGTGTCATAGGTTGAAATGGATACAACAAGAAACAACTGTATAAAAGATCAATCTGCCAAACATTAGTGTATGCATGCAACACAAAATCTGGAACTAGATATTTAAAGAAAAGCTGTCACATATAACAGGTGGGAATAATAACGTCTTAACATAATGACAACACTTTCTATATTATTTTTAAATGTAAACGGTCTCAGATATATACAAAAATGAAAGAGCAGTTTATATTAAAATGTATAGTGCAAATATTTATGCTAAAGGAGACACATTTTAAAAGAAATGAACAAGTGAATTTGATAAAGAAAGGATTTTAGGATGGTAAATGAGCAGGATATCTGGGACAAAGGAAAAGGGGAATACTTATATTAATTGCAAGAGAAGCTTCAATAGTGATAGAAGAGGGAACAAATAATAGTACGTAGGGGCTATTGACAAGGTAGGATGATTACACTGGCATGTTTTTATATTCCACCTAAAACTGCTGCAATGGAGCTTAAGAAAATTCTGTGAGAAATAATCATCTTTCAGTAGGTAATACTTATAGGTGGGGAATGCAATTTGATTTGAAGCAGTGAGAATGTATCTGGGGGACCCAGAAAGAAAAAATTAACAAACGAGGGTAGATTTGTAAAGAAATTTATGAAAATATTTGGCATGGAAGATGTGAATTCAGTAGTTGGAGTTCTGAGTGAATTTACATATTATTCCCCAAAGTATAAAGACTGGGCTAGGCTAGACAGAATTTATATTTCACAGGAACATGTGCATTTAATTGAAAGTTTTGATATGCATCCAATAACTACTTCAGATCATGAGCCAATAATACCTAAAATAAAAATGCTCAAATACTAACAGGATAGGATGAGATGAGATAAAAACTGTGATGAATAACCAAGCTACAGTAAAGTCCTGGGAATACATGGTATTCCTGTGGAATATCTTTTGAAACTAAAATGGAAAGCGTATAAAGATCTGGAAGGTTTTAACAGTTTTTTCAATAGGAGGACTGGCACTCACATCTTGGAAGAAAGTGGTGGCGGCTGTAATACCTAAAGATGGTAAGGGCCAATCAAATGTGTTTATGTCTATAACAGCTAAAAGAATGACAAAGGTGATACTAATATTGATATATGTGAATCAATATGGTTTTGTGGAGGGGAGGCAAATATTTAACGACAGTAATAGAATGATGATCAAGAAGGAAGCAGAATATAATAAAATACCACTGCTGTTGATGGGTCTTGATGCAGAGAAATAATTTGATAGAGTAATCTGGGATTTTGTTAGTAAGGCAATGGAAGCATTTGCATTCCCTGACAAAATTATAAGGTTGATTAGGAGGATATATGATAGATCAAATGTGAAAATCAAAGTTGGGGGTTCCTCTCTGATAAATTCTGTTTGAGCAGAGGAACCAGAGAGAGGTGTCCTCTGTCCCCTTGCATTGTATTAAGAACCATTCATAAAGAAAAAAAGGGACTCAGAAATTCAAGGATATAATTGGTATGCTAGTCAGAAAAAGCTGGCTTTATTTGCAGATGGTATTATTTTATACCTGATAAAATCAGAAAATGACATTTCAGTGTTGTGGAACATTTTGAGACAGTTTTGAGTCTTTTCAGGATGCAACATTAATGAAAATAAAGCAAAGGCAATATCTATAAATTATGTACCCAGATACAATTTTTTCAGCAATATGGGGACATGATAAAATGAAATACTTAGGAGTGTGGATTAAAAAGGATTATGTTGTGGCAGCTAAGGATGTGTGGGAAGAACTAAAAAAAGAATAATACAAAAACTGAGAAATTGGAAGCTCTGCTTTATGGATATGGATAGCAAAGTACAAGCAGTCAAAATGTTATAGTCCCTTTAGTTTTATACATAGATCAGGCATATTTTTATCAACCAGAAGATAAGTTGTGGACAGCAATTAAATAGAACAAGGTGGTTTGGGATTACCTGATTTGAAGGGGTATTTTAGAGCTACACAGTTGCGGCTCCTGCATAAAGCACAAGCAGAAAACTATAACTCAAAATGGAAAGGAATGATGATGGAATGGGGGAAGCTCAAGAAACAAGGAGAAACTGGGATTTTGGATACAGTTCTTTTGCATAATAAATCTTTATGGGGATTTTAACTTTTCAAACATTGACTGAGTGAACCATTCAACATCAAATAAATATGTTATTAAACTGATTGACTATATTAATCAAAACAAACTGGAACAATGAGCAACATCTAATGATGTTATAATAGGTATTATAATGACAAATCTACCTATAAAACTGCACTACATCTAACATAACTACTTCAAATCAACCTCAGCAGACCTCCTCAGTACACTAATCCTCTACAAGCAAATCCTCCATTACATTACATTGTCAGCTAACCATAATTTCTAAAACGTAAACATCAGCCCTGTATATTTCAACCACTGCATGCTATCTTATCTTTTAGTCATAATCTCCACTTTAACCCTACTAGCAAGTCAAACCCTACTGTCAAGTCTAACCACCTATCAGCCATTGCAAAACCTTCATCTGCCTGTAAGGGTACCATTACTGAGCCCACAAACTCTCTTGACAGCTATACTCACCACATCTATTCCTTCCAGAGCTCCCACTATTTATTCTTAAAACAAATGCATTTTCTTAAAACAACCAGAGTACTATAAAAAACCTAGAGATAAACTCAAAAAGCAAATATTTGTCCAAGTCATCGAAACATTTGTATTACACCAAATTCACCCAAATCTAAAACATTCCACCAAAAGTAGCAGTCCAAACCCCACCCTTCCAAACTCAACCAACAACACACATCCAAATTATCATTCAACTACTAGCCTTCTAAAAGACAACAAAAAACCCTACCAAAGTAGCTCATTCAGGCCTCAAGATATATAACATAAATGCATGCATCATCTGCAATTAAATTAGTAAACTTCAAACCTGGATTAAAATCCACCACCCTGACATACTAATACTCACTGAAACATGGTTAAAATCATCTGTCAAAGATGAAGAAATACTTCTGATAGGATATAACTAAATAATAAATGATTAAACCACTAAATGTGCTGGAGGGGTAATCATCACTTTCTTTAACATCCTGTAAATATCAACGTACCACTACAAGTCCAAAAAAATTGACTTTAAAGAACTAATAATAACCCATTTTAAATTAAATTCACATAAGACATACCTTCAACTACAGCACGGTGCATTCAGCTCTCAAAGAAGCAATATTAATATAACTGAAAATATACTCAACTAGATAACTATCAATATTAAGTAAGAAACCATTCTTCTTGGTGGTCTCAGCATAAATTGGCCTGATCAAGATACTAACATATAGAAAAATAGCCAGGGAATTGTTTTGGCTAGGTTTGTATAGGCCCTAGGGCCGATAGCCTAGTACCAACCTATGAACATCTTTCACTCAAATATCAATTGATTCAGTCTATCCCAAATAATTAAATGTCCAACAAGATATGATGAAACTTCTAGTAAAGCTAGCACTCTCTACTGCATACTTTCCACTAACCTCAAAAATATAAAACAGGCTGAAACCTCTGATACACTTAGTGACCACTATCCAACATATGTAATTAGAAACTTCTTAAAATGAATAAAAGGTCAGCACCTGAACTCTCTAAGAAACCTTACTAGCTCCAGCAAGGACACTTTGTCACCCTTGAATGCTTCAACTGCAACACTCAAAATACACTCCCACTAGATGATTCTGTCTCATTTTTTAATACTATCTGTCTATAAATTGTAAATGAACAGGCACCTGTGCAATATTATCAGATCAAAGTAATAGCTGCAGCTTAGCTCACATGAAAAACTAAACAATTAATGAAAACTAATGACAATGCATGGAATAAGTAGCACAAAACACAAATCAAAATAATCACCAAAACTACCAAATACCTAAGAAATCTTTCCAAAACAGGTTTTTAAAAGTATTACACAACAGCGCAGACAACACACTTCAATAATCCCAAACGTTTCTGGTCTAGTGTGATCAGTCTCCTAAAGCCAGATACCTAGCTCACCCCTGACCATCTTTCCACCAAAACTAATGCTTGCATAGCCTGCAAAGGCAGCTTTGAAATGTAATATCTATCTTCACGTTTTCCCATTGTTAACGCTTACTAAATAAAGCATTCTGTAATTTGATATTGGATTTATCTGATAGTCGTTTCTCTGAGACTATTCTAGTAAGCAACAGTTTTACCTAAGCAGTACAACTGGGATAGTTGCTGATGTTAAATTAAAGCAGTGCTCATTACATAAGTCATCAATACGCTGTGATTTCTACCTAATATAGCCTGTAAACGCATGGTTTACTCTAGCGTGTAACACAAGGTTAAAATTGCTGTTTGGGACTGTAAATGTTTAATTCATACTAGCGTGTAACACGTGGTTGAAAGGGCTATCTGGGGCCCGCACTGCCTCTCAAAATATTTCCTAGCTTGATGTTTTCAAACTTTAGCTGTTTTTGTCTGTTTGTTCTGCTGGTACTCTAATGTTGCTATTGCCCCTTTAACTGCTGATTTCCTTCATGTGTTTTGTTCTACCGGAATCCTGATGCAATCGCTTAATTAACACAGCGCTTGCATGAGGATTTCAACTCAGCTGTTTAATTTTACTTTAGCAATTGTCAGGTCACTGAAACTACCTAGCGCATTAGGAACTGCTATCTCTGTTACCTTTCTCTGCTTGACTGTGTCATTAAGGTACTGAAAGGGCATAGCTTATTTTTTTTAGCTGCCTACTTACCCTTGTTTCAGGTTTGATTATGCAATTTTTAACAACTGTTTGCTTGTAACCTCTTGATGTCTGCACTGCCTTCTTGTAACATCCTTTCTCTCTCCTGTATGTTCTAGCTTGGGCTCCTGCCTTCCCTGCCATAATCTCTTGAAAGTACCCACCTGGACACCCTGGCTAAGAACCAGCAATCGGACAATTCAAACCTAACCTGAAAGGCCTTACCGCTCCCTGAATACCATTCTCTGCAAAGGATTTCCTTAATATAAAAGTATGTGTACTGCTCTAACACTTGGTAGTAGCTAACTTGATTTTAACTAGGTCGCAGTATGCTTCCCTGCCAGGACAGCCAGCAGCCACAACTCCCCCCCTCTTTGCTGCTTGATTATCCTACTCTACCTTCTATAATTATACCCCCTTCCTGACCGATGATAGCTCCAGCCTTCCCATTACCTGTTATCTCTCCTTGGGACCTCTACTGCATTAAACTGACTGGCCACTAGGTGGCGCTCCTCTTTCTTCTTACTGTCCCCACTTCTTTATCTACACTCTTCTACCTCCCATTTACAGCCCCCTGACATCTTTCCTCTACTCTCTCCACTGTCCCAGGACTACCCACTACTCTTTGCTTTTCAAACTCCCTTTCTCTACCTTTTTTTTTTTTAGCCCCCTAACTTCTGTCTCTGTCCTTTATCTACACACCTCTTCATTTCTTAGTAGTCTTTCTTCACCCTACACATCTCAGCAAAAACTTACCTTGTCTATCTCTTTTACTGATTGTTTTCATCACTCTCTCCTCCTTTGGCTCTACCCGCTCCATTTGCCCTGTGGGCTCACTCCGCTCCCCTACCCTGCCCCCAAATCCCACCTGCCCCAGCACCTCTACATTTATTCCTAACTTACCCCTCCTACCAAATCTATTATCCAATCACAGTCCTCTTACTACTACCCCTCCCCATTCTATTATCCAATCACAGTCCTCTTATAACTACCCCTCCCCATTCTTTAATCAAATAATACTCCTCCTCTTACTTCCCCACTCACAACTACTCCTCCCACTCCAATTCCTACAACCTCTATACTCTTAGTCTTCCCCTGTCCTTGTCCTCTATTTTAACTCTCTCCATCCATTTCTGCACCTTTCCTCCTTAACTAGCATATTAACTTATTTTCTCTATTCCATTCATTACCCCACCCATTCTAAACATGCCTTCCCAAATTCTCTTCACTATCCGACTCCCTGCTTCCTTCTCATCTTACTAATACCTCTGTATCTTGCTACTGCTTACTCCCATAAAGGTCCCCGATTCCTACCTCCTACTCAAACTATCCCTAACACCCAACTTCAATCTTCTCTACTCTCTCACTTCCACACCATATCCTCCTCCCTTATCCTTCCCAACCTACTGCACCTTTTCCATCCCAAGCTATTCCCTATCTTTATAAAAACTCTCTCTCTTAAATTTCTGCTAACTCCTGATAAATACCTACTATGCAAACACCAAAGGCCAAAACTTATCACCTGTAATGTCCTAGCCTTATCTGGAGACATTCATCCAAATCCTGGCCCCTGCCTCAGCACAAACTACTCCATCCCTCCACCCTCTTCTTCTCCCACTATAAATAAGACTTGCTTCCCTTTCGCTTCTCCACCCACTTCCCCTCTTAGCACTCTTAAGATCTTCACTATCAATGCCCAGAGCCTTAACAACAAATTTCACCAGGTCCAAGCTTGGATTAATCACAACCAACCTGACATCTTAGCCATATCCTAAACCTGGCTAAAACCCCATATTACTGACTCGGAAATCTTACCTCCTGGTTACCACATCCTCAGAAGTGACCATTTAAATAAAAAGGTGGAGGCTCTGCTCTAATCTTCTCCAATCTTCTCTCCCTAATTCCTCTTCAAATCCATACCCCTCAATTCAAAAATTCTGAAATCACAACAAGCCTTCTCCATTTGAATAAACATAAAAACATCTGCATTATTTCCATATACATCTCCCCTGGCAACAATATCTCCACCCTTGAAGATATTCTTCACTGGGCCTCAACTGAAATAAAATATGAAACCTTTATTCTAGGCAATGTCAATATTGACTGGAATAAAATCAACATGCCATCCCCTTCTGTTAGAAAAATATGTATTAACATATTTGTGCAATGCTTATTTTAAATAAGGGAAGATTAACACGTTTTTATTCTATATGCAGCATTAGTTCTATTTGAAACTGAAAACATGCTTTTCTGAAATTGTGCATTCTGACACTGCAAGATGCACTCTGACCTAGTTTGCTAGCACAGCAAAATACACGTTTATGCCTTGGAAATGTACTGGAAAGCAGGTGATTTTCTGCTAGGTCAGGAAATTAAAAGGAGAATAATAATAATAATTTCTGTAGATCCATTCATTATGGACAATAAGCTCTGTTCATGCTAATGAAAAAGTGCACAAGCTGCAAGAAAGTTAGATACTATAAGCAATGAACTGCTTCAGAAATCTGTACTTGCATTTTTCTTGAATTAGCCATAGTACCTAGACTTGTAACATCACATAGCAAGAAAGTTATAATTGATCGGTGGTCGTCAAGGCCATCCTGTTTACTGAAAAATCTTTTTTAAACTTTGAAGAGTCAGCTAGAAATGTGAGAAACATCTGTAAAGTAACAGAATTGTGAACTGGTGATCTGCTACGTCAGTCGTAGTGGGCAATGTCTTGAAAGAAAGGTATAAAAATTGTGACACTTCCTGATTTAGTCAGACAAACTCTGTAACTGCATTTTTTGTCTCCTTGCGCAAGAATAAAGATACCTGAACTGAACCTTATGCTTTTGATCTTTTGAAGTATTTTTCTTTGACATTTTTTGGTCCTTTGGAGCTGGAAACCCTCGTTTAGCCTGGGATCAGATGGGCCAGGTGGCATGAAACTGCGCAGGGAAGATACCACATCGGATCTTCTTCATTGAAAGACCTCCGACTGAATTGTCGTGCAAAAGAGGCCAGCCACTTTTCTGATCTACGACTGAAGGCGGGTTCCGTTTGAACAGTGAGTGACCAATCACTGAGGCTCAGGTAGGGTGAATCTACTTTTTTCAGTTTTAGATCAGGGACTTGATTGTATTTGTTCTGTGAGAATTTTTGTTAAAATTCAGGGACAGAAATTTTGCTATCTTGTCATAGATCAGGGAAACAGAATAAGTAGGCAGGTAGTCTGAAGAGACTGTAAACACTTGGTGGTACCACATTAAAAATAAAAGGGTTACATAACATTTAAAAAGTTAGAACAAAATGGGTAATACGTGTACAAAAACGAAGACTCCAAAGCCCACCGTTAACCGAAGATGCAAAATATATGCAATCACAGCACGCCGACAATGTTAGATATTATACTAAATGGGTTAATAAATATGAATTTGATGGGAAACTAGAAAGATCCTCGCTTATCAAACTTATTAGACAGCTAAAAAACGATTCTAAAGGTCGGGTTAAAAAACAGCGTAAATTAGGAGATCCTCAGGCACACAGGTGGATTGAGGAGGCAAACCGAAGAGAACAAAAAAATAAAAATTCAAAAGCAATGTTTCTAGACAAAGAGGATAATAACTTAGTTATAGCATCGGCCCCTCCATCCCCTCCGGTTCCGGTTCCCTTACCAGTTCCCTTACCGGAAAATGAAGCAAAAGAACAAACTGGCCCACCTCCACGATATCCAGTTATTCCTATAAAACCAATACCGTTTGTTAGAGATCCTATCGAGACTAGGTCTCGAACACGTAATTTAAAAGGGGATATTAAATTATATCAAATGAATGGAAATTCGCGGGCTACGAATGAAGAAGAGATATGCCCACTCATAGAAGTACCAAATCCTCAGGCAGGACAAGAAGGGCAGGACCCAACTCTCTTAGTATACAGACTGTGGACACTGGAAGACATCTGGAAAGCCACAGAGGGAATTCCCCATCCAAAAGTTAATTTTAGAAAGTTCTTAGAAGACTTACAGGGCATGAGATTAAGTTATCACTTAAACGGAGAGGAAGTAGAAAAAGTAGTCCGACAAATAGTAGGTCCAGATTGGCACATGATCAGTGGCAACTGGAATCCCCATGATGCTGCACTTAGGCCCCTCCCACATAGCAGCGCAGAACTAGATAACAGAGTGAAAGGTCTGACAGACCGAATTTCTGAGAAATGGAAGCCTAGGGCAGACTGGACTTGCATTAATCAATGCATCCAACAAGAAAGTGAAACTGTTGATAGATATTTTGCCAGATTATTAGAATGTTTTAACAACCACTGTGGAATGCAGGTGCCTGAAGATCAGACACAAGATTCCCCATATGAGCAGCAGTTAAAGAATGCATTTTAAAAGGCAGTATTGCACCCATAAGTAGTTTCATTACTAAACATATGGTAGACCATCGTACAAGCAGATTACAATCATTGCTTGAATATGCTAGACATGCCAAAAGGCATTTTAATAACAAAAAGAAAAAGAAAGCCCAAGTATTTGCTGTGGAAGATGGAGAAGTTTATTTAGTACAGTCCGGACAAAAGGGCAAAAAGAATGCCCAGGGAAACAAACAATCTGATCACCGATCAGAGGACTTTGAAGGGAGAAAGAAAAGAGGTGAGTGCTTCAAATGCTGGAAAAAGGGACATTTGGCAAGGGATTGCAAGAGAAATAAGAAGGCAGCAGTGGAAGACAAAAACGATGAAGGTGAGGACTGACTATATGAAAGTCAGGAATCACTAGATAGGAATAATAGAGAAAAGAAAAATGAGAATGTGATAGAAGGAGCAGAGAATGTGATAATAGAAGAAGTGCAGGAAGCTACCGATAATGAAGAAAATGAAATATTAGACCTAGCCTTACTGAGCTTAGAGCTCTATCTAGTTGACACAAAACCAGAAGTGACACTCCTGGTAGAAGGGAGGGAAGTCAAATTTTTGTGCGATTCAGGGGCATCACGAACCCTGATACATCCCTCCAAACTACCAGAAAATTCAGAATCACATGACTTTATACTAGCAAAAGCAGCTAATGGACAGCTGTAGCAGGAGCCTCTCTCCCATAACATTACAATAACAGATCCTGTTTCAGGATTAACCCAGAAAAGCAAAATTGTTGTTTCTGCAAAATACCCAGTGAACCTTTTGGGCAGAGATCTTATGCAACTATTAGGCATAGCAGTAGTTCCAACCATGCAGGGTATGGAAGCACAACGACAAACTAATACTTTTGCAGTGCAAACGGAAGGTGAGACATTTTACTGGTACAGCCAGGACTTAGTTACGACTGGCCCTGGAGCAATAACTGAAGAGATAATGAATGTAGCTATCAGTAAGTTCCCCTCCCTTTGTATTGACATACAACACCTGTTGCACTGTACTCTGTATTATTGTAATACACCAGGACCTGACAAAGAATATGAACAAGAATTGTTTAGAAATCATGCAAACAGATTAGTACTGTGTAATTTGTACTGGGACATGAAAGGGAACAGTGTAGTTAGCTGTTCATTACCCCAGGATTTCTTTTCACTTTACAAATCGAATCTAATACCGCATGTTAGTTTAACTAAAGAGGAAGATTTAAAATGGATAAACCTAGGAGAAAAAATCACAAAGTGGGAAAAACAGACAGAATCAGAACTGTTAGAACAGGGAATACAAAGACAGAAACTGAACTGGATAACACAAACACATCCAGCTGTACACTTGCAGTCCAGCAAAGACAGCTGAGAAGCCCTCTCATTAGAAGAGGAAGAAAAAGCTTTTTTAGACATACCAGAAACTCTCTGGTCAACAGGAAAGTCAGACATAGGACTTATTCGCACACCAGGACCAGTTACTATCACACCAAAGTCAGCATTTAGACCACAAAAGAGATAGTACCCCTTGAGAAAAGATGCAGAGGCAGGTATTAAACCAATCATAGCAGCTTTACTTAAGAAGGGAATACTGATGGAATCTCCTGATTCGCCATGTAACACACCCTTATTCCCAGTTAGAAAAGCAAACGGAGAATGGCGTATGGTCCAAGATTTACAAGCTGTAACTGACGCAGTAATACCAAGAGCACCTACGGTGCTAGATCCACATACCTTGTTGAATGATTTAAAACCTCAACAGAAGTATTTTTCTGTGGTAGATATCAGCAACGTGTTCTTTTCGATACCGATACACCCTGACAGCCAGTATTGGTTTGCATTTACATTTCAGGGGAAGCGGTATACATATACGTGACTACCACAGGGCTATAGTGAAAGCCCAATGATATTCTCACAAGAGATGGCAAGTAATTTAGTGGGATTTATACCACCGAGAGGTAGTCAAATTTTACTTTATGTTGATGACATCCTACTAGCTGCCCCTACCCAGCGAGATTGTAAGGAAGATACTATAGCATTATTAAAATTCCTAGCAGTTGAAGGACACAAAGTAAGCAAAAACAAATTGCAGCTTTGGAGAAAACAAGTGAAATATCTTGGATATGTAATATCCAAAGATGGCAGAACATTAGATGAGGACAGAAAAGTAGCGATCTTACAAGCACCTAAACCCACAACCAAGAAGGAAATGATGTCCTTCCTGGGTACGACTAATTTTTGTCGAAGCCAGATTCCAAACTATGCTTTGGAATCTGCACCTTTAACCGACCTGATTTTTAAGAAGCCTATGGCAGCACAAGACTTAATACAATGGACACCAGAAGCAGAGTGAACTTTCTGCAAACTGAAACAATTTATAGCATCATCATTAGTTTTAGGATTACCAAATTATCACAAATGTTTTTTCCAAACTGTAGATTGCAAGCAAGGTTATATGACATCAGTATTGACTCAACAGCATGGGGACAAACAACGCCCCATTGCTTATTATTCATCACAACTGGACCCAGTGGCGCGGTCTCTACCCCACTGTGTACAAGCAGTAGTTGCAGCTGCAATGGCAGTGCAGGCTTCAGCCTCAGTAGTGTTATTCCACCCTCTCACATTGAGAGTGCCTCATGCAGTTGCAATCATTTTACTGCAAGAAAAAGTAGCATATCTTTCCCCTGCTAGGCATCTTTCTTGTATGACTATATTGCTGAGCCAACCTCACATGACAATTGAATGATGTACTACTTTGAATACGTCTACCTTGCTCCCAATTCCTGTGGATGGCACACCCCATAATTGCCTGCAGGTAATTGAGCAAAAGACACTGCCTAGAAAAGACCTCATGGATGTTCCCTTGGATAATGCCGACGTGACATATTACGTGGATGGCTCATGCAAAAGGAGTCCTACAGGACAGAACCTAACAGGTTATGCAGTAGTTTCTGATACTGAGATTGTAGAAGCGAAACCTCTACCACATAACTTATCTGCACAAGCAGCAGAGTTGATTGCCTTGACATGGGCATGTACCTTAGCAAAGGTAAAAGCGTAAACATTTTTACAGACAGCCATTATGCTTTTTCTACTGTACATGTTTTTGCACAACAGTGGAAGAATCGAGGAATGGTGACATCTACTGGCAAACCGATTAACCATGCACAGTTTATTTTAGATTTGTTAGATTCTATTCAGTTGCCTCAAAAAGTAGCTATTTGTAAATGCATAGCTCATACAAAACAAGATAGGATTTCAAAAGGCAATGCGAGAGCTGACACAGCTGCAAAGTAAGCAGCATCAGAAGCATTTCTTCTGAACGAGGAATTACAACCTTCTGAGATTTTAGACTTAGAAATGTTGAAAACAATGCAGACACTTACTACACAAGCAGAAAAACAAAAGTGGAAAAAATGAGGAGCAATTCTCAAGGAAGGGCTGTACATCTCCAAAGAGGGAAAACTGATATTACCATCTAATTTATTTAGATACGCAGCTTTGTTGAGCCATGGGCAGAGCCATGTCTCAACAGGGGGGATGGTACAGTTAGTGAATCGGGTATTCGCTATGTATGGGTTTACAAACTACACTAAAAAATTTTGCCTGTCATGTCACATTTGTAATAAACATCATGCACAAGGGGCATTAAAGCCCAAGCAAGGGAGTTTCCCTACACCACCGTATCCATTTCATACTATCTGTATGGATTTCATAGAATTGAACAAATGTGAAAACAAAAAGTACTGCCTTTGTCATTGTGGATATGTTCTCCAAATGGGTGGAGGCCTTTCCTACTAGTAAACCAGATGCAGCCACTGTTGCAAAGACCCTAGTTAAAGAGATTATTCCTAGATTTGGTATACCGGAAAGGATCTACAGTGACAATGGTACACATTTCATTAACAAAACTATACAACAGTTGAGCCAGTATTTTGGGATTTCTTTAAAACATCACTGTGCATATCACCCTCAATCTGCAGGGTTAGTAGAGAGGCACAATGGAGTTTTAAAGAATAAACTTAAAAAACTCATGGTAGACTCACAGAAGAACTGGGTGTACTGTTTGCCCCTGGCACTGTTGAGCATGAGAACTGTTCCGAATACAAAAGGACTGACACCTTTCGAAAAGATTTTTGGAAGAGCTTATTATATACCTCAATGGAAACCTCTCATGCCTGCAGACCAGGAAGCAGATTGGACACTTGCAGAGTATATGAGGAGTATGCTGAATAACAAACATCTTTTACAGTTTAATTCTGTTTCAGATAAAGACCAAACCAAACCATCCGAAGTAGCAGTGGCCCCAGGCACTTGGGTCTGGGTGAAGACAATCAAAAAGAAGAATTGGACGACACCAAAGTGGGAAGGTCCATATCAAGTACTGCTGAGCATGCCCACAGCAGTCAAAATTGCGGAACTTTCATCTTGGATCAATTTGACACACTGTAAACTAGTCAAAAACTTTGAACTTGATAAAACTCTTGCTAACACACAGCAACAGTAGAATGACAAGACCCAGAGATAATAAGAATGCTGAACGACTTCAGCAGTGTTGCATAATCATCTTAATAACTGCATTAGTGACAATGTTCTTTTTGCTGTGGCTTTTGCTGTGGCCTTTCTTTTCTTCAGCCACACCAGCTAGACTGAACAAACGTGATTCAACACTCATAGACTGGCATCCGAACTTTAACACTTACCAAGCAATCAAATATGTGTATGCTGACTTTTAATATTTCAAATTGTTGGATTTGCACAGCTATACCAACAACATACAGGGGGTTATTGATGGCTGCTGTCCCCCTAGGGGTCAATGAGACCTGGGAAAACTTGATATTTGAGACTACACCTGTAAAATCTAGAGACAAAATTGCATTGTTCCTACCTGTTACACAAACAGGAATTGTATGCTTTTTTAAGAATGACACGATTCAAGTAGGTTGGAGTAAATGTAATGTAGCAGTTTCTTATAAATGTTATATTAAACCTAAAAATGCTAAAAATACAGAAACAATTTGTGATGCAGATTATGACTCATACTTTGAGTCCTTGCATAAAACTGTCAGTGATATACAACATAATCCTGTTCTTTTAAAGGAACTGTCTATAATAGATAAGAAAATGTTTTATGCAGGGAAGGTGTATATCAATACTAAGGTAGAAAACTGTTATTTCATATGTGGGAAAAAGGCATACAAATGGTTGCCTGAGAATTGGTCCGGCAGTTGTTTTTTGGGTTACCTGGTCCCGGCCATATGACACACTACAGCTTTGCCTCATGGGAGAATTCGAAATGTCAGAGATGTCGCAAAGAAACCTGAAAATCCAATCAAGAAACCTGAGAATCCAATGGGACAGATCGTAGCAGGCTGGAGAAACCATAACTCTGTGAAAGACAAAAGTAAACTAGCACACATGGATTTGAGTGACACTATCATATCCTGGGCTGGCATAGCCCCTGCATATGGTGCAGTTAAATCAATTTGGGAACTGAGAAAGCTATCCAAACTTCTCGAGGTCATGAGCAATGCAACTTTTTCCGCTCTTGAATTAATGACTGTTGAACTAAATGCGATGAGAACTGTGGTGCTTCAAAACCGCATGGCTCTTGACTTCACCCTAGCGGCGAGAGGTGGTAAGATGAGTGTTGTTCGTTCATTCCCGACAATAAACATGAAATCAACAATCATTTGGAAGTGATTCAGCAAGTGTCAGACATGACCAGGCCAGGCCCGAACCCACTGACGGACTTTTTCCAGAATTTGTTTGGGGGGTGGGGTTCCATCCTAATGAACATCCTGATTGCCATTTGTGTGGGATTACTTTTGTTAGGAGCATGTATTTGCTGTGGTATTCCCTGCATGAAAAAATTAATCAAAGATTTTATAGACATGTCAGTTTCTGAGACTTTGTATCAAAGTACTGAAACTGAAGAACTGTTGAAAAAGGAAACACTTTCATAAGTTTAAACTGAATGACTCTCTTAGCTGCAAATCCTCAAAGGAAGAGGTTAGGAGAAGAAACAAACTGTTTATGCTTTTGAAATAGAATAAAAAGTGTTAACAGGGGGGAAATGTTAGAAAAGTATGTATTAACATACGTGTGCAATGCTTATTTTAAATAAGGGAAGATCAACACGTTTTTATTCTATATGCAGCATTAGTTCTATTTGAAACTGAAAACATGATTTTCTGAAATTGTGCTTTCTGACACTGCAAGATGCACTCTGATCTAGTCTGCTAGCACAGCAAAATACATGTTTATGCCTTGGAAATGTACTGGAAAGCAGGTGATTTTCTGCTAGGTCAGGAAATTAAAAGGAGAATAATAATAATTTCTGTAGATCCATTCATTATGGACAATAAACTCTGTTCGTGCTAATGAAAAAGTGCACAAGCTGCAAGATAGTTAGATACTATAAACAATGAACTGCTTCAGAAATCTGTTCTTGCATTGTGCTTGAATTAGCCATAGTACCTAGACTTGTAACATCACATAGCAAGAAAGTTATAATTGACCGGTGGTCGTCAAGGCCATCATGTTTACTGAAAAATCTTTTTTAAGCTTTGAAGAGTCAGCTAGAAATGTGAGAAACATCTGTAAAGTAACAGAATTGTGAACTGGTGATCTGCTACGTCAGTCGTAGTGGGCAATGTCTTGAAAGAAAGGTATAAAAATTGTGACATTTCCTGATTTAGACAAAATCTGTAACTGCATTTTTTGTCTCCTTGCACAAGAATAAAGATACCTGAACTGAACCTTATGCTTTTGGTCTTTTGAAGTATTTTTCTTTGACACCTTCACTATCCATTAACCTTTACAACTTCACCCAAGTAATCCATTCAACAACTCACCCTAACAAAAACCACCCTCAAGGGTCCATCATAGATTGGATACTAGTCTCCCATCCAAACAAAATCATTCTCTCTGGCACCATCCCTGACACCTTCAGTGACCATCTCCCTGCCTTCATCCTTCGATCAGCTAGCTCCATCCAACACCAACATGTCTACATTCAAACTCGTAACCTTAGCAATTTCAACCCCTCAATTTTTTCTAACATCTTTAAACAAATTAACTGGCAAATCCTAAACACTCTCCCTCTCGACAACTCTGTAAAGCATTTTAACTCTATCTTCCTAAATACTCTTAACTCCCTAGCCCCTCTAAGAAACAAACGAATCAAAGCCAATTCTGCTCCCTGGCTCACCAAAGAAACTAAGCAAATTATGCGTCACAGAGACAAATCCTGGAAGCCTTACCAGAAAAGTAAACTGTCCTCTGCCTTGCTCCAATATACACAACTCCGCAACCAAGTAAAAAAACTTATTACCAAGGACAAAAAAAACTACTATAATAAACTTCAGTCCAACAACAACAAGAACCCTAAACAATTCTGGAAATCAGTCAACTCCCTTCTCCATCCTGGATCTAGGAATAACCCCTGCCCTGATCCTAGTTTAACTGATAGTGAGCTGTGCTCCCATTTCAACACCTTCTTTACTGAATCCATAGCTAAGCTAAGCAAAACATTCCCAAATAAGAATCCACCTAACTCCCTCCACGCAGCACCCAACAACCCAAATAACAATCCCCTAAATTTCCATCTCAAACCTGTATCCACCATTTTTATAAAAAAGCTTTTATCCAAACTAAAGCCTTGCTCTAATGCTCCAGACAACATACCCTCCTCCTTCCTCAAATGTGCAGCTGAAGGTATTGCTGTCCCAATCGGTATCCTGATTAATAGATCCTTAAATGAATTGTATGTGCCCAAACTCTGGTGTTCAGCCTGCATTCTTCCTCTACACAAAGGAGACAAAAACACCTCTATTTCTAACATCCGCCCCATTGCCCTCCTCTCGCCAATATCTAAAATTCTAGACAAAATGTGTCCACCACCAACTTTTGCCTTACCTAATTCAGAATCACCTTCTAACACCCACCCAGCACAGCTTCCATCCTGGCCACAGTACCATAACTGCCCTACTATCCTTCCTAGAAACTGTCAATCAAGCTCGAGACTCTGGACTCATTGTATCCACAGCACTGCTAGATCTTTCTAAAGTCTTCGACACCATCTCCCATACACACCTTCTCCTTCATCTCGCCAACCTTAATCTCTCCTCTAATACTCTATCCTGGTTCTCCAGTTACCTATCTGACAGATCTCAATCTATCAAATGGAAGAACTCCTCCTCTTCCTTCTTGCCTACACCTACTGGCATTCCTCAGGGATCCATCCTCGGACCCATGCTTTTCAACATCTTTATAAATAACCTTCACAGCATCATCCCTGACACTACAGTCATCCAATACGCTGATGACTCTACCTTGGTCTGTGCCACCCCCAACATTCCTGAACTACTGACTAAAACTCAAATAGCGTTTTCCACTACAGAGAACTGGATGCACCAAAGCCACCTTTCCCTCAACTCCAATAAATCTAAAATACTAATTTTCCTCCCCTCCAAGGTTTCATCCTTTGACAAAAACACTTTCAATGTCCTAAGCCAATCAACCACTGCTATAGAAGTAGTCCCCTCTGCAAACCCCCTTGGCATTACCATAGATGAACACCTCAAATTCGATCTTCACATACAACAAAACATAAAGAAAATCCACCAAAAGCTAGGTATGCTATATAGGAACAATTAATTTCTTTCCAACTCCTCTAGGCATACCCTGGCAATCACCTACCTCCTACCTTCTCTTCTATATGGAGCCCCTCTCCTAACCAATCTGTCCGCTTCCAACACCTCTAAACTTGAAGCTTGCTATAATAAGATCTCCAAATTTGCCACTAAATCTAAAACATCAACTCACCGCTGCCTCTGCCTTCAATCTCTGAATTGGTTAGAACTCCCTAACCACCTAGACT
>NC_056729.1:1490890804-1490983304 GCF_019279795.1 Protopterus annectens | reverse complement strand
ACAAATTACATAGAAATAAACTGAATTTGTAAGAACAATGCATGCAATATAGGGTTCAGGAGGAGAAGGAGTGAAATTTAAAGAAAGGCAACAACTGAACAATTTATAAAACATATTGGTGAAGTGGATGAAATTTGTCAAAATGTGTACTGCATGAAAATAACAAAGGAAATATTGGTATGGTTTGTTTTCTTTTCTGTTACTTTATATGCACGTTTGTCACTTTACTAAAATGTCATGTTTAATAAATATATTTAAAAAAACAATCAAAGCACTGAGATTGAAATAAAGGAAGATAAAACCTCCCACATTTAAACTGTTTATTTAAGCCATTAGGTATTATCACTTGGACTTGTCAATGTAAAAATATAAGAATAAAATCTACAAGATTCATTTCCACATAACTGGAATAATAGCACCTTCACTGTGGATCATTTAACATGCCAAAGCCTGGAAAATGAAACACATTTATTGCATCCTTGTAAAGAATGCTGGTTTGTTTCTTAATTGTGTTAATATATATTAATAAGTCTGGAATTCTTGCCAGGCTTTATCACATACACACTGATGCTGCCATTCTACCAGCCATGCATGCACAAAGAAAGTTATTTTAGCATTGAGATATAAAACTGAAAGGGAGTTTCACAGAATGGACAGACCAGTATGATTAAGAGACACACTGTGTTTATTGACTTTCTGAATGCTGTCATCATACTGATCAAGATTTATAAATGCATCAGTTTACAGGACCTTAGTAACATTCATCATCACCATCATCATCATCATCAAGAAGCTCATTTCTACATGGGGTTGGAGTGTCGAGTCAACTGTCTCCTTCTCTGTCAGTTCAGTGCCACTCTCCTGCCTTCTTTGACATTCATTTCTGACTGTCACAGGTGTTCTCTCACACAATCCCTTTGCTGGACACCCCGATTTCATCTTGCCTTTTTCCTGTCTGTCCCAAATCTTCTTCAACAGATTGCCTTCTGCTTTCATGCGAACGTGTCCAAGCCACTGTAATCTGTTCCCATTGAACTCCTCTGCAGTTGGAGCTACTTGGCCGTCTGACTAGAGAGCTGACTGACAGAAAGGACATGAAATTATTTAGAGTGTTCTGTCACACTTTCATTAGTAGTGCATAAAAGTGCCAAACCGCATTTTCATTATGTCAGCAATTTTTTTCAGGCTAAAAAAAACAAAAAAACAAAAACTACTTTTTAAAATTTGTTTGCCTGTGCCAATGACTTTGAGATTTAACACTGATCTGTAACATGAGTAACATTAACGGAGAGGAAAATGCAAGAGGTGTCCATAGACTTTAATGGATACAAGTTGTGCATGAGCAGAAAGTTGTCCATTAAAGTCTATGGACAGCCACTTTCCATAGAGACATGCAGGGGAATGCTACATTTGTTTGGGCCATGGTTTTTATAAAAAGTTTATGATTTTTTTTATTAAAAAATGGCCCAATAAATACAGATACACTTGTGCAAACTGCATCATGGCATTTAACTTACCAGATGCTACAATGCTTCTCTATATTGTGACAAAATACCTTACATGCAAAAACTGAAAGCACAAAACTTTGAAACTGAAGTACTGAAAAACATAATTAAACATCAGTATTAAAACTCAAAGTTAATGCAACCTCAGTGCACCTTGCAGTGTGGAGGGCTTCTATCCACGCTTCCCTGTTTATCTAATTCTGATATTACAGTACCTCAGAAGTAAGAGCAATCTCTGTTATGAGTAAAATGCTGTGTTTAGCATTACGTACTTCATTTTGACACACATGACTTGTTAGTATTTGCATCTACTGTTTGCTAGGTGTGATGCTTCTTATCACAATTTCACATCGAGTAACAAACTCAACCTCATATACTACAGCTTTATACATTCCCACATTTAACATGCCTATGCAATACAGTAAACACTCAGTTAACCAGAACTTAAGCAAATGGCACGCTCAAGCAACCGGCAAAAAAAATTGTAGAAATACAGTATAGTATGAACAATTCAATTCAATTTTCATGTGTTGCACTTTTCTGTTTCCCCCCAGCCAGGCTTTTAATTACTGTATTTCAAAATTAAAATCAAATCAATACAGTGTTTATGGTATGGTATAGTATAGGGTACGGTATTAGTCTAGCCTATTTTTAATAGTAACTCTCCAGCAACCAGAAAGTACAGCAGTTATCCGGCATCTACCAGTCCCCCATGGGTGTCGGTTACCTGAGAGTTTACTGTACTAATGCTCTGTCTTTGACTACTGTGATAGTAATATGATACTTCATTGAACCTTGGGTTATCATTTGTCACTGTCTGCTAGGATGCCAGAACTGATTATGCCAGTTAGCTGAGGAAGTGGGTAGCTTGAATTTTGCTTTGCAGTTTAAAAAAAATGATAAAGACAGCTATAGGTTTACATTTATGAGCTATCAAAATGCTTAAAGAGTTTCCACATTTATTCATTATGTATTACCGATAGTAATTAGAAAATTATAATATTACAGCTATTTACATGAGATTCACATTTCTGTTTACCATCAATACTACAAAATGATACCATTACAGCTACTTGTATGTGGAACACTTTTCTTTTTGTCATCTGGAACAAATCTTGATTTGATCCACAAAAGTATGCCCATTTAGTAATCCCAGTTCCATTATGTGTGTTCTTCATCCTGTTAACTATGACCACTGATTTGCGATAATACGATGCATGATAATACCCAAGCAGTTCTAGGCCTTTTGGTAGCCTTGATTCGTAACTTGTATGGTTTTGTAAGTGTTAACTGTATTTTGCAAGTGTCTGTCTGTATGTGTGTGCTTTGTGGGAAGTGACAAACTGTTAGCTATGTACAGGAAATAGTTTTCATCTTTCATTTTAAGCAAAACCATTTTCTTAGTGTCAGTGCCACAACAGGTAGTACACTCAATTTTGATGCAGAAGGCTGTGGGTTCTGTTCCCATACCAGGTAGATTGATTTCTGACACTACAATGCAACATAAAGGGTGCTACACTCCTGACTATGCCATCCTTCTGGTAAGAAGTAAAACCAAGGTCCCATCTGCCTGAGTTGGTGGTAGCTCAGGTGGATGTAAAATACCCACAGCCTTATCTCGAAAGAGTGGGTGTTCTTTAATTAACATAAAACATTATTTACATATTTACAAAAGATACATATTTACAGATACATATTCTGTATACCATCATCGTTATTATTCTTCCTTAATTGAACTCAACTCCTTCTGCCACAACCATAATCTAATTTGCCACAATATAACAACCAAAGTCCATTTCCCTTTAAACACAATTTCATTCAATCTTCCATTCCAAATAACCAATATTACATAAAATAAATTCTTATCTACCCTTCTCACACATGCTTTTTCTTGCTTTTATAATATCCATACATAATCATATTCATATCTATATTGTTTATGACTTTAATATTCTCAAAGAATTATTTCCTCACACAACTTTTTCCGGGATTTAACCTCTCTTTTTACAATTAAAAAAAAAAAAAACATGCTCTGTTGTGTCCCCCCCCCCCCCCAAAAAAAAAAACACACTCTTTCAACTTCCTTTTTATAAGGCATATTCCCCTTTACAGGTAACTTATTTATTATCAGTCTCCAGAGAAAATCTTGACAATATACAATCTTAGTATACCATTTTTTGCTTTCTTTAATAGCTTTTATCACTTCTTCTGGTAAATGTTCCCATGGATTTACATAACAATATTGTTTCATCACATTATTATGCCACATCCTTCTATCATTCTCTATATTATCAATTTTAATTTTTCATGTTAGTACTTTTTCTCAATAATGTTTATTTTCTTCATTGATATCATCTTTGTGTCTTTTTTCTTATTCTCATCATCTCCCAATTTTTTCTACTTATATTTAAACAATTTGACTACCAGTTTTTCATTCAACTCCTTCCCCATTTTAATACTCTATACAAGTTTAAAGAAGCAGAATAAACAAATGGATTTAATAATCCCGGTCCCCCTTCAGCTTCACTTATATACAACACATCTCTTTTGACTGGCTTTAATCTGGAACTCCATGTGAAAGAAAACACTAATTGCACAATTTCTTTTTCATATTTTTCTGAGATCATATCCACATTTGACTTGTATACTATTTTTCCCATTAAAACAGAATTAACCAGGTAAACATTCTTTTTGAATGCTAATCTGTAAGTCCTCCACATAAGATGTATTTCTTTCATTTCTTTTATCAAACCATCCCATTGCCTCAAACTACATACTGTATTTTCCCAAACTTTTTTTCCATAACAAAGATACTTCATTCTTTGAAAAATACACCCTTTCATTTTTTACAACATCACCCAAACCCTTACTTTTATCTTTATTCAAGGTAATTTCCATTTCCTTTAAGCATCCATTTAGACAAATCAACACTTCCATCATCCATATTTTATTCCTACAACTATATAATCTGCGTATGTCAAGACTACTGTAATCACTACTTCCTTTTGCATCACATATGTAGCATCTTTAATTTTATAAACTACTTTACTCACTATCATATTAATTCTAATGCAAACAATATCCCACTCATGGGACATCATTGTCTTCTATTACAATTCATGCATTTTTCTTTACTTAGCCACCCATTCACTAACTCTCTCACTGTACTATCCTGATATCTGACATGCATACTTCTAATTTTATCTGTTCTATACTTTTCCATAATGTCCTACAAAGCATCAAATGACTTGCTTATATAACCTGCCATAAGTTTCATATCTTTCCTTTTATTTACAATATCAGCCACAGTTTTTAGAACTATCTCCCTTCCTTTTTATACTATACATACTTATTTCCATAATGTCCCTCATCCTTGCCTCCATTGTCCTATGTATCATTCGCATAAAAAATTTATAACCTGTAATATTTAATGTGATAGGTGGTCAGAGAAGGCTCTAAAGTCAACAGAGACCAGGCTGAAGACCTGGAGGTTGACTGGAGAGAAAGTACAACAGTTCAAGGAATTACTCAGGGATCTATCACCCCAAGAAGAGGAGGAAATGGGTAGAGTTGAACAAGAATAGCAGTGTCTAAAACAGCATATGTTAGGACTACAGGAAAGATATGTGGCCAAGCCAAGTATGGAAATAAGGTACATAAGGAAAGCAGGTGGTGGAATGCAAAAGTCCAGGTAGTCATCAAAAGAAAGAAGGAGTGCAGGAAGAAGTGGAAGACAGAAAAGACTGACCAGGCTAGAAAGGACTACAGGTTGGCTAACAAAGAAGCTAAGAAAGAAGTCACAATTGCAAAGAATAGGGCATTGGAGGCACTCTACCAACTTCTGGAAAGTGACTCAGTAAGTGGCACAAAGAAACTATGTCAAGTTGCAAGGCAAAGACAGAAAGATAAAGAAGATAGTCCAACACCCTTCATAAGGGATGCCAGCAACAACCTGCTCACCAGTCCACAAGACATCAAAGGCAGATGGAAGGAGTAGTTCCAGCAGCTTCTGAATGAAGAAACCCCACTGAAGCTGTAATGCCCCAGAAACAGTTTACGATGAGTGAAGAAGAGGAGCTCAGCGTAGAAGAAGTAAGAACAGCACTAAGGAAAATGAAGTCAGAGAAAGCAGCAGATTCAGAAGAGGTCACAGCAGATATGATAAAGATGCTGGCTGAGATGGGGAGAAATGGCTCCTGAGGATACTAATAGCAGTATGGAGATAAAGGCATATCCCAGATGACTGGAGAATAAGCATACTTGTGCCTGTATACAAGAACAAAGGGGACATCCACAACTGTGGGAAGTACAGAGGCATCAAACGCCTATCACATTGCATGAAAATTCTGGAGAGAGTGATTGATAAATGGATATGCAGAGTAGTAGAATGTAAGATGGAAGATAAGCAGTTCGTTTTCAGATCAGGATGCAGAACAATTGACCTGCTATTTTCAGTGAGACAGATACTTGAGAAGAAGCTAGAGATGAGGAGACAGTCCAACCTGGCATTCCTAGACTGGGAGAAAGCATATGACAAGGGCCCAAGAAAGCTGATCTGGGCAGTACCGCAGTGGTTTGAAGTCCCAGAAACATTGTTAAAATTAGTGCAGGCTATGTACAAGGACCCAATGACTCAAGTACGAACAGTGTTCAGCCTCACAGAAGGGTTCCTGGTGGGAGTGGGTGTACACCAGGGTTCAGCTCTGAGCCCACTGCTGTTCATACTGGTGATGGACTGCATTAGTAAACAGGTCAGAGGGGACAGATCAACAAAGTTGCTGCATGCAAACACTGTGGCATTAGAGGCAGACTGTGAGCTAGAACATCAGCAAAGGATAGGAGACTTGAATGCCAAACTGAAGGCACATGGGATGAAATTAAGCACAGAAAAGATGGTAGTAATGGCAGCAAATTGGGAAAATCAGAGGAAGCTGAGAATAGAGATAGAATGGAAGATAGTGGAACAGGTAAGCAGCTTCAAGTATCTGGGAGGGTGGCTATGAAGAAGGGAAGTCTGAATGAAGAGGTCAAAGCTAGAATTAGAGGGGCTATAGCCAACTGGCATAGAGTGTCAGGTGTAGTCTATGACAGAAGAATGCCAAAGAAGCTGAAAAGTAAGGTGTACAAGACAGTGGTGCGGCCATTACTACTGTATGGTACAGAAACCTGGGCAGTAAAGGCAGAACAGTTGAAGAAGCTAGAAGTGATGGAAATGAAGTGCCTGAGAAGGATGGTAGGATGCACACTGTGGGACAGATGAAGAAATGAGGACTTAAGAGCAAAAGCCAAAGTAGCTCCAATTGCAGAAAAGATCAAAAAGAACAGATTACGGGGGTTTGGACATGTGCAGAAAATCAGAAGACAATCTGGTGAGGAAGATTTGGGACAGACAGGAAGAAGGTAAGAGGAAGCTAGGAAGTCCAGCAAAGAGGTGGATGGGTGGATTGTGTGAAAGAAGATCTGCAACAGTCAGGCATGAGTGTTAAAGAACACAGAAATATGATCAATCACCACAAATGGACTTCTCCCCTAAAGAAACATCAAAAGAATTCCATAACCAGGAGAAAAGGACACAGTTCAAAGATGATATTTAACTTTATTTGCACGTTCTGGTACCTCGGCCATTCGCCTTCAGTGGAACAACTTACTACAAAAAATCATCTCCTAATATAGCAGCATTCTAACAAATTTCATTCAATATCAATTAAATACTTATTATCTTTTTTTACAAAAACTATATACAAAGTCCAAAATAGATACCAAATCTTCAATAACATTACATTTTGTCTAATAGTTTTTTAAGCTTTATCCAGGCAATTTGTTTATGAGTCATGTTTGAGGAGTGCAACATAGCTGTTTGTAATTCCCTACTACAAATAATCTTAGTAAAAGATATAAATTCCTTAAATGAGAGGTTATTTTTACATTTCCAATTTCTAGTAATAGTTTTTCTTGTTATAGCAAGTAGAGTCCAAAGGAGGTTCATTTGATTCAGTGGAACATATCTTGGCATTGGTGCATTAAAAAGTATCATGGAATCAGAGATCTCACATCTGTCCAACCACAAAGCTTTAATAAAATTTTTAAACTCCATCCAAAATGTGGTTATTATTCTGCATTCTAAAAACATATGTGCCCATTCGGCATCTATTAGCTCCTTGCATCTCCAACATCTATTAAAATCTTGCTTATTCTAGAGGCTTTTTTTGGTGTAATAAAACTTCTATGAATGAATTTCCATGTAAAATTTTTCCAATATGTGGAAGAAGAGGTATGGTAAACAGATCTGAGAATTAAAGTTTTATCATTTATATGTATTTGGGAGTTGTTGAAATTGTTGATATATTTCCATAAATTGTCATCTAATATTATTAGATCTGATCTAAGAATGTTGTAAAATCTTGACAATGAGATACCATTATTATAGCCTATATTGGTAAAGTCAAAGAGGATGGATAATTTTTGGGGAGGTCTGTTATAGCAGGAAAATGATGTCTTTTAAATTCCGTTAAAATAAATTCTCTGAAGATTTGAATATTTAACCAGTTATTTTGGTAGATATTATAACTGGCTGAAAGGTAGGTAGTATCATGAATATTATTAGTTCCTAAAAACTGATGCCAGAATAATAACCCATTTTCTTCCATAGTTTTTATTTTCATCATGTTAAAGGAATCAAAACATCCCTTGGTTAAGATTACTGGAAACATTAGAATGGACAAATTGTTGTTCAAAAGGTTCTTATTCATTACTTTTTTAAAATTTTGCAAGATATATTTAATTATAGGAATAAGATGTGATTTTTCCTGCTCATTGTTGAAAAAGAATTCTTTAATAACTGTAAATAGCTTAATATTTTCAGAACAATATATGTTTTTGAAAAACTTGTCAAAATTACTTAATAGTGTTGTTTTGTGTAAATGTTTCCAATTTGAATGGTATTTTGGACTTAACCACAGACTTGTTATATTAAGAATAATGGTATCAGCATAAAGCTCAAAATTTGGAAAAGCAATCCCTCCTTCAATCCAGTTTTTATAGTGCCAATCATATTTAATCCTTGGTTTTTGAGGATACCATAGAAATTTAATTAATATAGTGTTTATATGTTTAAGTTGTTTTCTAGAAGGAGGAGCCAATAATGTTTGAAGATAAAAAAGAATTTTTGGTAATAGAATCATTTTATCAGAGATAATCTTTCTTCTATAGTAAAGAACATTTTCTTCCATCTATTAATGTATTCTGTGATTTTATTTAATACAATTTTATAATTTATATTTATAGTGTCCTTCCATTTAGACAGAATATGAACCCCTAGATATTTCAATTTATCATTGGTCCAGTTAAAGTTATTGTAATTAGATAGAGTGTTATTCAATTTTTTATTGATGAGAATAGTTTCTGTTTTATTTTGGTTAAATCTAAGGTTTGCAATTTCCTCAAAGAGTTTTAATGATCTGATAATGTGATCAATAGATGAATCAATATTTCCAATAGTTAATAAGATATCATCTGCAAAGAGTAACATTTTAGAAGAATAGTTCTCATTAACAACAAAACTTTTTATGTTTATATTGTTTCTTATAACATTAGCAAATGGTTCTATTGCTAATGCAAATAGTAGTGGGGATAAAGGGCAACCTTGTCTAGTGCCTTTTAGAATTTGAAGTGGGCCAGATAAAAAAGCGTTGATTTTAATATACGCTATAGAACCTTCATATAATTCTTTTAACAAGTTTAAGATTTCTGAGGAGAAATTATATTCTTTTAATACCATAAATAAGTATGTCCAGTTAATAGAATCAAATGCTTTATCTAGATCTAGACTGATGAGTGATAATTCTTTTTGTTTTATTTGCAAAATCTATTAAAGTTAAAAGTCTAATAGTATTATCCTGAACTTTTCTGTTCAGTATAAAACCTGTTTGATTGTTGTTTATTAAAGTCGGCATCATTTGATTTAATCTGTTTGCTAAAATAGACGTAAATATTTTATAATCTATATTTAATAGGGAAATAGGATGATATGCTGAAACAAATTTGGAGTCCTTATCTTGCTTTAGAATGGGAGAAATTAGCGAATATTTCCAAGAAGGACAAAGTTTGTCACTTATTCGAACTTCCTCAAGTGCTTTCATTAATATCTTCAAAGCGGAATCAGGGAAAATTTTATATAATTCACCTATTATGCCATCAAGACCAGGGGCTTTATTATTTTTAAAATTTTGTATTCTTTCTTTAACTTCTATTAATGATATTGATTTAAGTAATCTATTATTTTGTTCTTTAGAAAGTTTATTATTTATATTGTTTTTTAGACATTCTATTTTTAAACTATTATTAGTAAAGTTTGTTTGCTTTATTCATTGTTTCATGATATGAACAAAAAATCTCTAAAATATATTTTAGATCTGAAGAAGGTTTTGAATTATGTTTAGATGTGTCTAATATTTCAATTATGTGTTTACTCTTGTGAAAACTTTTCGTTTTGGCTGCTAATCTATGCATATGTTTTGGATTAGATGAATAAGATTGTAATTTTAACTTCTCTAAATTAATTGCTACTTTATGACTAAGAATTTCTAAATATTCCAGATTTAGTTGTTTTAATTCCAGATTCGAGCCCAATTCTTTGGGGTGTAAGTTCTTTTTTAAAGTGTCAGTTTTCAATTGTAGATTTAATAATTCTTTGTCCCATTCTTTCATTTTATGTAAATACCAGGTTTTTATTTTCCCATATATATATATATAAGATTTTAAAGAGTCCCAAATAAACACTTTATTTGTGTTATTATTATTATTATTATTAAGTTCAATATAATAGTTTACTTCCTTTATAAACCATTCTTTGAATCCTTTTATCTTAATAATATAGGCTGGTAGTCTCTGCCAATGAATAAGATTGTTTGGTTTAATTTTAATTTTAAATAGTATGGCATTGTGGTCTGACAGAGGGCATGATGTAATCACTACATCTTGAGTCTTAGATAATAGGCTGTCAGATATAAACACTTTATCAATAGTCATCTGTGTACCATATCTATAAGAAAAGTGAGTAAAATTGAGAGACCTCTGCTCTTTGATCATGTATATGTCTTTTAGGTTATATAATAAGACAAAATCTATCAATTTTTTGGCTGATGCAGGTATCTTAATATTGCTGACATCAGTGGTATCTTTAGATGATAGAATACAATTAAAATCACCTGCCAAAATGATATCTCCTTTAGAATTTGCTATTATTATTTCCAAATATTTGTTTGCAGATTTAGCACCAATACCAGGTAGCCAGTACATATTTGCTAAAGTAAAATATTTCTTATTCAATTCCAATACTACTAGACACAACATACCATTTTTATCAGAGAAACTGTTAATTATTTTAGGTATTGGTAATGTATTTTTCCACAAAATCATGGTTCCTCTTCTCTTTGTTTGGAAATGAGATTCAGCTAGAATACTATAACCTTTAAAAGCAATTTTTTCTAGATCTTTCTGAATAATGTGCATTTCTTGCAAAAATATAATGTCAGCTTTATTAGATGCTAGGTATTTGAGTAACCTTCCATTTTTAGTAGGGTTATTAAGACCATTTGCATTCAGAGACAGACATTTAAACCCAGACATTGATTACTTTAAGCTTTTGATGGATAAATACTGTTCTGGACTTAATTAACAAGTAATGTTCAGAGAAGATGAAAATATAACTATATACAAAACTAACCATGGAACATCTAGTTCCTGGATTGATGAAGAAGTCATCCTTAGTGTTCAAGACTATCGTTCTCTAATGCTACTACCTAATATTTTATTGAATCAACAAACTACAACCTATTAATTCTCCAGTATGAATAGGTATTATTATGTAGGAGATATTGCGGAAAAACATCAATTACCATGAATAATGTAATTTTCAAAATTTTTAAGAACAGTGTCTTTAAACTTGTATCATGACATAGTATATCATATTAATTTATGTCTATTCTATACTAATACAGATCTTAATCTAGTATACTACATTAGATCAAAACCTACTTATCTAGCAATTCAATAAAGAAGTTTATGTATAAAAATAAGAACATTTATCATGTAACAAAACATTCCTGTATGAACTTGTCTGTGAAATCACAACAGTGTTAATATTTACTATAGAATCAGCATATTAATATATAGCCTATAGGCTTATTTTCCTTTTATAAAATATAAAATCACCAGTTTTTCCTTCTCCTAAAAAAAAAAAAAAAACATATCTGATTAACCTTAAATAATTTCTTAAGGTATTAAAGATATTTAAAATAAAGATGTACTAATGAGAATTTTTTACATGAGAAGATAATATTTTAGTTGCACAAATATCTATGCAGGTATATAGATCTGTGTAATCATCAAAAACATTAGCTTTTCTTTCCAAAGATGTGAGTCTAAAGAAACTATGTAGTGTAGCTTGATTTTGATAAAAATATCATATAATGAAGTCACAGCTTTTAACCTTCAAGGACACTTCAGTTTTAGATGTTATAGTAATAATGTGTTCCCTTAAGATGTCCTTTTTAACAAAATACATTAACACATTTTACCAATATTTTTTCAGTTAGAGTGGCAGTGGTTAACATGCAATATATCTTTTGCTAGAAAATGTAGTCTACAGACAGTAAAACATTCAATATTTTATGAATATTAGTGAAAATATCAGATTGTAGTATGCACTTATGTAGCTGGAGGTGGATTAAGTAGATCACAATTTCACCATTCACTATGAATCCAACATAATGCAAACTATTAATTAGAAAAGCAGTTAAAAAGTAAAGGCTACCTTTGGAAATAACAACTGTCCTCATGTCCTGATGAAAGTAGTAACTATAAGTCAAGAGTAACCATCTTCACTTTGCACTGCCCCCCCCCTAACAGTCTTCTACTACTATCACTGACTAGTGAGGCAAAAGCATCACTTCAGTAACAACTAAGATCATTCTCTAAGCAGAACTGTCTCCTTTTCTTTGGAACCAAAATTTTTCCTGCCCCAATATATTATTTCACCCTTTTATAACAGAATTATTATTTATTGTAATGGTCTGTCTGCAGCTTTGGCTTCCCCAATCCAGCAGTATTGCCATCAACCAACAACTCATATAATCAATAAGATTGGGGACGAAGATATCAAGATGAAAGCACAGAAAATACATAGCTGCCCCAAAATCTACTTTAAAAATAATAAGAACACATTAACCCCCAATAGATAATGTATTTTAGTGACTTTATTACCATTGCATATGCCGCTTTCTGCTTTGCTAACCAAAAAGGATCAGATGACCTAGTCTATGTTTTCACTGTATCTGTTAGCTACAGCTGCCAACTAATGATCAAGTGTAAACTACTTTGTAAAACATGTCATCAGAAAACTTATTATGAAGGGAACAACATAGGCATCAACATTGGTTTAGTAAAAAGGACCTTTATATATGTCTATGTTTTTTATATATTTTTCTTTGTCGCTCTTGGTATGTGATAAAGCATTCAGTTGTTCCGTTTTCTTTTTTTTTTCATGTGAAGATTTCTGGTAACGTGAATATGTAACCAAAGTTCATATGACAAAAGAGACTTCGAGAGAGTACATGCATAAGTCTCTTGTATTACAAAGAAAATCTGACCAAGAAGTCTCGAGGCAACAGCCTTCTTTTTCCTTTATTTCCCTTCCTTCTCCTTTAACATTTGAATTTTGGTGGTTAAAAGCTCACACTAGGGAATCTGCAGCAAGTTATGATAACTGTTCACGAGATACTCGTGATGTGCATTTTGTGAGAGAAAAGAAAAACAGAAAATGTTACTCAAAAAGCATGTATATGAAGTACAAAAAAAAAACAAAAAAAAAAAACTTTTCCCCATTTTATATAAATATAAAATTCTCTGTAACTATCAATTTTACTGGCCAATGTATCTGATATCAAGCATACAAACCCTCCTGTCCCTGCAACACACACTCCACCAGCTTTCATCAGAAAATACATCTCCTTTTCCCTCTCCATCAGCAGATGGACCCACAAACCACATTTAGTAAAGACACAAACCTCTCAAGTGTATGAGAATGCATTTTTACATGTCATGACGGATTCTTAGAAAGAAAACAATCTTCTCTTATTATGATAAAGAACAATTTCCAATACCTTTTAAACTATTTAGTACAAGTCACATTAAGTTATATCTGTTAGCTCTAAAAGGACCCAAGCATAACATGACTTTTAACAGGAGAGAAAGCCCGCTGATGCAAAAAGGGGCTACACTTTCATTTAATTGCACTGAGATGGGGAGCCTTCATTTCACTTATCGGAGCGATCTATATCATCATAATCTAATACACATACAGTATATCCGTTGTATTAAGGGGTTCTTGTTTTAACCAATATTTCTATGGTATTGCTACATTGCCCCTATGTAGTTGTCAACTAATAATACACTCTGTCAAGGGAAGATTTAGAATTTTAACATCTATGTTTAACATTCTAGCGTATTTGTATTAAAGGCTTTTAAACAGCAAATAAATTTAAAAATAAATAAATAAGCATACTTAATAAATATTAAATGATTTTTACCTTAACATGTATGTTTTTCCCTGATGTAGGTGATTTGTAGCATGAAAATTTTGGGATTTGAAGGGATTGTGGAAGAGCTTCATTTGTATTATTTACCCTTAAGCTTCTTGCTTGTTTTATCAGTCGATAACATTTTTCCATTTGTTGCTTACCTTTTTAAACTAGGTAATGAGATGTCCATATCTTCAGTGTTTTCCAAAATCTTATTCTTTTTCACATATTCAGAGGTGTCATCAAGATTATTAAATATTTTTATTCCTTCAGATAGATGTATTTTAATTCTGGCAGGAAAAATGATTTGTGCTTTAATTTCAGCTTTCTTCAGATTTTTAATGAGAGGAATGCAGGCTTTTCTTTTAGTTATTACAGTAGAGGTATAGTCATTGTCAAATCTTATGTTTTGACCATTAATTTGTATAGGATTACCTGCCCACGCTGTTCTCAGGATTAAGTCCTTGTCTTGAGATGATAAAAATTTTACAATAATGGATCTTGAAGCATTTGGATTTTTTGACACAGACATATTTGACAATGACCTGTGAGCTCTCTCTATCCCAAAAAAGAGAGATTCAGGTAGGTTTAGTGTCTTAGGCAACCAGTCATTCTAGAACTGTATTGTGTTATTTCCTTCCATTTTTTCAGGTATGCCGTATATTCTAATATTATTTCTTCATGACCTTGATTCTAGGTCCTCCACTTTATTTGGAAGTGCGGTGTTTTGCTTTAGTAAGAAGTCAATTTGGCTATCATTTTCATGCTGTCTTCCGTCTATTTCATTAAGAGATTCTTCAATTTCTGTTATCTGGTCTGTGTGTCTTGTAATTATCTCCTTGAATTCTTCAATCTGCTTTCTATTTTCTTTCTTCATGTTTTCCATGATTTTTTCTAAATTGTCCATTTTCATGGAAAGATCTTGAATACTGGATATTATTGTTTGTGATTCTTTCTTCATGGAAGTTTCCTGGAGAGAGGCTTTTGAATGACTCATGGCTGAGAGAGTCTGTTATATTCAGCTGCTGTACTTCTGACAGGATGTAATTCACTTTCTATTCACCAAAACTGAAATATTTGTAGAAAAAAATAATCCACTGTATCTAAATATATAGGTGAAAGAAAACTTAGATGTTTTTAAAATAATATTAAGAAAATTTCCTGTCAGAGAAATTTCTGTTAAGCAGAGCATCAAAAAAGTGCTGTTATCTCTCTGACATCTTGGCCACCTTCTATACATCTTTCCACACTTCACTTTCTCTTCCCTTCTTACTACATCCAAGCATTGAAAAACACCTTTTATACTTTTTTTGACCAGTTTTTTAAATACTTAATGGTTATATGATCCCTCAATAACTGCAATGCTTCCCATTCTCCAAATTCATCCCATAAGGTCTCAATTATTTCTTTTTCTGTTTTAATATAGCCCTTTCTTCCATCAACTCCATCCATATTGCTAAATGAATAAAAAACTGTGTCTACTGTATCACCATCTACTACACTCAGACCTTCGGATAGTACAAAATCAGTTTCTATAAGTTCATTGACTTTTATTCCACATAGCTAACTTACCACAATTTATTACTTCTTGTATTTTTTAATATCTATCACGTTCTTTTTACATTTTCTCCTTAAATCTCAATTAAAGTCCCCTGTGATAATACTTTTCATGTTAACCACCACATAATCTAATATTTGATGAAACAGATTCTCTCTTTCCTTACCATTTGTGTATGCATGTAATGCTATAATTCTACAAACATATTCTGTCCACCTTGCGACAACAGTCAACCTTCCAATCTCTACCAATGTTACATATAATACTTTTACAGCATTTTACATAATCCAGCCACTTCATTACAACATTCCCTTCATAAATTCCATATTATATTTTCACCTCATAATTTTATGCATATTACTGACACACTGATGAAGGAAGTATCCCGAAAGCTTTGTGAGTTGGTTTGGAATAAAGTATATTTACTTTGACTCAACCCTGCGTTTCCAGGTTTTGGATTTATTATTTGATTATATGCAGTTACACTATACATATGCCTAGCAAAGAGGACATTGGAATGTTCAGAAACAACTATGCAACATGAGTTTGAAACAAAGGCTTCCATCTGCTAAACTCTGTTTAAGGGAATCATATATGACACCAAATGCAGAGACACAGAAATTCCTTGATTTTGTAAACACAAACTCCCTGGATCAGATTGTCAATACACCAACAAGGGGTACAACCATACTGGATACGGTCCTCACTAATATGGGAGAGTGCAGCACACCCTCTAGTATAATGTCTTCTCTGGTAAGGTCAGACCACAAAATGGTCTCCTTTGAAGTAATAATAAAACCAGGATCCCTGGCTAACCCTGGAATATCCAGGAACTGCTCTAAGGCTAATTTCCTATTATTAAGTGATAACCTGACACAATTTCAGGCCCCCATAAACACTGAAAACACTGCTGCCCATATAGAGCTGTTCACAGAAACCCTACATAAGCCTGTTAGTAGCTGCATAGAGGCAGCTGCACCCACCAGGAGGAAGTACATAACTAACTCAAAAAACAAGCCACCCTGGTGGAATCACAACTTCAATTAGCTGTATAACAGAAGGAAGAAAAGCATGGAAAAAATTAGGAGGTGCAGCACCCAGCAAGATAAACGCACTCTCATCAAACTAAACAGTTCAGAGTTCAAATAAAGTCTACCAAAGCCAAATTTGAGGTAAATATGGCCTCCTAGGCCAAGGACAACCATAAGGTATTCTTTAGCTATGTCTTATACTCAAGTTGGGGTCTAATGTAATTAACAAAAAATGACTTTATCATTTCGGATTTCCTACACTTTCTAAATCTTTTTAAACAACCTAAAGTTCTGTAACTATCATTAACCAATTGGTTGATATGATTAGAAAATCTCAAAACTGAATCTACCAATATACCCAGATCCTTTAATGAGTCTACAATTTCAATCATTGTATGCTGTATTAAATATTCACTTTACACTTTACACTTTATGTCTCCCAAATCTCATATGTTTAGTTTTTGATGTATTTATCAACATATTATTCTCCTGTGGCCAAATGGTCAATTTAGTCAAGTTCATTTGTAGACATGCCCTATCTGTAATGTATGTAATGAGTTTACCCACTTTCAGGTCCTTTGTATGTAGACTGTAGAACACCTCAGGTGAAAAAGGTCTGAAAGATACAATCTAAACAAGTAAGGGCCTAATACAGTGCCCTGTGGGACACCCTGACTGCAACCAAGAATTTCACATGTCCAATTGCTATATGATACATGCCATGTCCTATCGGTAAGCCATGCAGCTGTCCATCTTAGCAAGAGTACATTAATTTATTGATCAGTTTTTTGTGTATGCCCCTGTCAAATGCTGAAGTTAAATCTATATAAATTACATCACAGCACAATTTTTCATTCATAGCTGTTATTATATTGTTATATTACATCATGTTACAGGTGATAATAGCTCTATTTTCAACATATGCATGCTGATATATGGTTTCAAGTCCCAACCTATCCAGTTCTGAAAATAACTTAACCAATATTACCTTCTCCATTATTTTCCACAACATAAAAGTAGACTTAAGAGTCTATATTACTCTGGGTTTATCCTACCCTTAAAGACAGGTTTAATAAGCACATGTCTCCAATCATGAGGAATCTCCCCATATTTATATGACTGAGTAAATAATAAATCTGATGGTATCTCCCTTTTCTAATTTCTCCAAATCTTTTGGGTTTCTAATACCACAATGGTAATAGACCCCATTCCTAAGTCAAAGTACGATTAAAGTTCATGAAATTAGTATTGTTTCAATCTTTGATGTCAGTCAAAATTGCTCTTTGCAGCATCCGCAATGTGCCCAGTAATGACTCTTTCTGCAATTCGTACAGTGTTGCATGTATTGGTAATGTATCTAAATATGATTGCAGATTCTTTTTCACAAGATCCATTTCTCATACTACTATTGGAACTGTCTGGGTATCTTTCTTCCACATTGCTTTTCTTTAGGCCTGCAGATCCTGATATTTTATGACTTTGTGTCTCCTGTATGCAAGACACTGTAGTCACTGGGGTGTGGCATTTTCAATGATCAATGCTACTTTTGTCTTCTTTTCATTGACCACTTTATCCGATTTTCTAGCATCTATCTTTTGAACTGTTGGTAATGAGTGATCCCATGTGATATAAACTTCATCATTTTTTACGATGCTTTGTGACTCATGTTTCCAGTGTTTTTCAGGCACTTCAGTTCTACAATGTTTGCACAATCCCCAGTGCAACAGTCTTGCCACATTATTATGACTTTCGGTATATAGTCTTCTGCCATTAGTATGTCACAACCAGCAACAAGGTGTGCAACAGTTTCCAATTCAGTTTTACAAAACCTGCATTTGTCTGTTTCTCCCACATGTTCAATGTACTTTGTAAACCAGTGTATATAGAGCCCACTATCTTGGGCCGCCAATATTAACCTTTCATCTCTTGGTTTGAATTCTCCTCTCCTTAACCATTCATGCATTCATCCCTGATCAACATGAGGTTCTTCCAGAAGTTTTCTGTACTTGCAGCTATATTTATACATTTTCCACATTTCTTGCCTTCTCATCTGGTCCTTCACTTATATTCTTTGTTTTGTTTTTTGGCACATTCAGTTGCTGCCTGATTTTTATCTGCTTCTGGTTTGATTTCCATTCCTGCTTGACGCCGATATGCTTCTGCTAGATTAAGCAGAGAAGTCAACTTAGATTTATTCTCCCCTTGTTTCAAAACTTTCATTACATTTGGGTTTTGTGAGGTCAGCATATATGTGTGGAGTTCCACGATTGCAGATCTATAGATATAATCAGTTTCAAGGAGGCCCATCCCTCCTTCGGAATGGGGATATATAATCCTGGTATGCACTGATTTTTATAAATCACTTGGTGAGCATGAAGTATCCTTCTTGTTTTCCTGTCTAATCTATCCAAAACATTTTGGGCCAGAAAATCACTCCAAAACTGTAAGTTAGGACAGGAAGAGAAAATTGGTTTATAGCTTGTATTTTGTTCCTAGATGTCAATATTGTTTTCAGGATTCATTTAAGTCTTCTAAAGTATTCCTTACTAAGTTTTATTTGCATTTGTACATGTTTTATTATTGATCCTTCATCAATTCCCAAATATTTATACATTCCGTCTTGCTAAAGTTCTTTTATATCACATTCTTGTCCCACACTGATGTTTTCCTGGTGCTGCAGTTTTCCTTCTTTAAAGGTTTGCTTTTGTACATTTATCAAGACCAAATAACATTCTTATATCATCTGAAAAGTTTTGACAACTTGAAGTTGTACTTTCAGATCTTCATCTGATGAGCTATACAGTTTTAAATCATCGACAAAGAGAAGATGAGAAGTTGTTACACTTTGTTGTTTTCTAGGAGCCGAATTATAGCCATGGCCTAATCTGTTAAGTAGACAGCTTAATGGATTAAGGGCAAGTTAGAATAGCAGTGGTGACAGAAATTCACCCTGGAATATCCTCCTTTGAATTTGTATCCCTGGGATAATAATTGATCCTATATTATGGCTTAATTGCAAAGTGGTCTGCCACTGTTTCATGGTCAATGTAATGTAGTCGATCAGTGTAGGGTATAGCTTATACATTTTTAAGCACTCTTTATCCATGAATGTGGGATACTATCAAATGCTTTTTTGTAGTCAATCCATGCCATACTTAGATTCTTACCCTTTTTACAGTTCTCCACTATGACTTTATTTAACAACAAATGATCCTTTGTTCCATATGCCATAACTGAGTTTTCTTCTAAATGACTATAAACTCTGTCAGCATCAATTCCCATGTATAGTTTATACATCGTTGGAAGGCAAGTTATTGGTCTATAATTTTTAGGGTAACTTGCAGGTTCACTCTTAAGTAGGAGCATTGCTTTTCCTGCTGTTAGCCAGGTTGGTGTCTGTTTGGGGTGCACATGTAAATAGTTCTTACTCATGGCTAAATCTTCATGCAAAGATGTTAATACTTTTAATCAAAAGTAAGGTACTGCATCTAGGCCTGTGGTTTTCCATTTAGAGGATTTTCTTAACTTTGTCTCAATCTCTCTGGCTGTTACTTCATCCCATTTCATATCCTGTACATTTGAACTTCTTATTCTTTCTTTTACTTCATCTATCCATTTAGCATCTTTGTTATGTTCCACATGGTCTTCATAGCTACTTCGCCAAAATGTATCTACTACTTCTTTTTTTTTTTTTTTTTTTGGTCTTTCAATTCCTTTTACCTTGTTTCCTAACTCTCTATAAAACTTTTTGGGTCATAAATAAATTGCTTATTTTGTACTTTACCTTTATATTTATCTGCTTATCTTCTAAATTTTTCTGCCTGTGCTGAGATTTTTATTTTGTTATTTGTGAAAGTGCATAATAGATCCTGGTCTATTCTAATATTGCACATTGCTTTTATCATGTCTGTCTTTCTAAGTATTTTTGTTGATCTGTTCCCTCTTCTATAATCTTCTAACAGTGACACTTCTTGTCTTAATTTCTTTATAGTCTTTTCTGTTTGATACTTCTGAGATGGTATTTGATTCCTCCCCTTCCTTTCCTTCACTACCCTGTGCTCTTGTGGTAGAACTTTATCAGTTATTAATTTAGCTGCACAGTAATATATCCTGTTTACTTCTATTATATCCCATGGATCTCTATGGGCAGTCCTAATTACTGTGTTCATTTGTTTTATCAAACTTCTGACTTTTTGGGTTTTATTGACCTTCAGCAGTCTATTTTATTTCATTGATCTTAATATATCTATGTCTATTAAATCAAGCAGCTGTTCTCTTAGCTCATTTTCCTCTAAACCGAGGGCCAATTTTTGTTTTCCATTTTCTGTGGGCATTCTGTAGTATGTTCTATAGCATCTTCCAGTGGTACATTCTCTTCAGTTTCATCCTGTGCCATCCATTGCTCTGTCATATGGGAACTCACTGGCCTAACACTCCTCAACATTGACTGCAACAGAGTTCCCACAGTTTCCTGTTCCTTCCCTTGCTGTCCAGCTTCAAGTGAATGTTTATACTAGTTTCCTGTGGAAGGCACCAAAATACCATCATATGGAACCTGACCAATTGCTTCCTGTTCCACTAGTTTCCCCTTAATATGGATATCCATTCCTCTATCCTGTTGTGGTGCTTTGTGAATTAAGTTTTCTACACAGAATCATTCACTTCACAGGTACTCCATAACCTCAGTTTCTTTAACCTTTCCATTACTAATCTCCTTTTCTACTTTTTCTCTGTCTTTTTATTTTTTGTATTGTAAAATATTCCATGTCCAGATTCCTTTGCCTGTATTTCGCTTCAAATATCTTTGGTGCTGCTCATTTTGTATTGGTTAGTTCTGCTTTCTCCTTTGCATACATATTACACCATATTAAATCTCTTTTTCTTTCCCATGTGCATATTTCTTCTTCAGATGTCGTCTGATCTTCCTGCTTCTCCTTACTTTGGTGATTCACTCCATCATGTATTGTTGAAACCCGTGTTAGACCTTCTACACCAAATCCTTGACTTTGCAGATGCTCCACAACTTCAACTTCTATTTTTTTTAACTTCTACTTTACTAATCTTTTTTTCTACATTCCCTCTTCGTGATATTATTTTTTTTATTGTGAAATTTCCCATATCTGGATACCTTTGCCTGTATTTCTCTGAGTATCTTTGAGGCTACCTTCTTTATATTGATTAAGTTGGCTTTCTCCTTTGCATAAATATTGCACCATATCAAATATCTCTTTCTTTCCCATGTTCATATTTCTTTTTTATACTTTTCAAAAATCTCTAGGTTTTGATGTTTATATTTTTGCACTTCCTCAAATGCTTCTTTTTCCAAACAGATCAAAGTTTCTTGGTCTATATACTGTTTTTCACAAATCTGTTGTATTAATGAACACAAATTTTTATTTGAGGCTTCTGGCGGTTTTTCTTGTGGAAGTATTTTTATTTCCTCTAATTTCTCTCTTAATCATTTTGTATATCTTGTGTTTGGAAATTCTGGGCTTTTTGCATAATAGTAACAATATATAATTTCTTTCTTATCCTCAATAATCCATTTTATCATCTTTATGGCTCTTCTTTGGCCTATCATTTTTGTTGTTTTTGTGGACTACTACCTCCTTCTACAACGGGGGGGGGGCATCCTCCCTTTGGGCCTGGCCTGGCCCCATTGTGGGAATGTTTCCATATTTTGAGGATTCTACACTGTCATCTTTTCCAGTCCTGGCACCAGTGTGCCTACCAGGATTGGGCACTTTTTTATCCTGGTTCTTGTGCACCCAGCTATCTTTTTTTTTTTTAATTTTTAACCTACTTCTGTCCATGATATATGCTATATAAATAACAGTCTATATATCAGTGTCATCTTGGTGAGATTTTGTGAAAAACAGGGTCCACCTTGTGAAGGTACTCACCAAGACTTGAGAATGAATTCAGTTTCAGCAATAATACTCTCCTTTACTTGTTGACTTATCATCTCTTCATTCGGAAGTGTTCTCAGTTCATTATAGCTAATTCCATCTCCTCTCTGTGCTTTGTTTGGATCCAGTTTACACAGTTCTTTTTCAATGTAATCTAATTTGATTCCAGCATCTGAGGTTACCTGGATGTCACTAGGACGACTTATCACCATCTTTGTAGAGTCAAACTGTTTTACATAAGATGTTATAAATATATCTATAATCTGTCATAAGATTTTGTAAATGCATCTATCTTTTGTGTCTGAGAATACATTTTAGAATATATACACAGTTTATCAATTTGTGTGTCTTAACTCCTTCCACACCCTATGTATCTATAAAAAGATTTCCTACTATGCTTAATATCTTTATATAAATTTTCTTCAAATTTTTCTTGATCTTGTCTCCCACTATGCTTAATTTGTTTGACCAGCTTGTTTATTTCAGTTTTAAAAGTTGTAGTTCGACCTCTCTTCCATTTCTTATATTTTTGTCTCCCACCTTAATTGGGTATCTTGTTCTTATGGAAATATATCCCCTGACTTTGTATATCTAGATCCTGTTTTTAACCATTTGTTGAATTTTTGCACTCAATTCCGCTTTCAAAACTTTCCACATTCCATCTGCATTTTTTCCACTGAACACATCACTCCAGTTATTTTACATAGTGAATATTTTGCTTCCATATAATTTGTAATTAACCTTCTGTGCATTGGTTTAGATTTCAATTTGGCAGAATTATCTAGCAACAAATTAACCTTTATAACTCCATGATCACTGCAAACCAATGGTGGCAAAACTTGACAGTAATTTCTTTAGGAATACGAACAATGTCTACTATGTTCCGTTCTCTGGTAGCAATTGCTGTTCCTGAACATACATTGTAAATAATTTCCTTACTAATGTTGTAGAATCAGTATTATTCCAGTCTGTTTCTGGTAAGTTCACAACTAATTTTACTCCTGTGTTTCATGCAAGAAATGTATGAATTCCTCCAGGTCATCAGCACTTAACTTTGGTGGTCTATACACTCCAACAATTGTTATATTTTCCAGGGTTGTCTTTATTGTCACAGTTAAACAGTCTGTTGTATTGGTGTTATCACTGAACATGCAATAATTACAGGTCTTATAACTGTCTTTAATCCTTATCATAACACCTGCAACTGATTTTTTGATAGAATGTATGTTACACTAAAAACATTTATAACCTGACAGAACTGTTTTCCAGTCATTGTTCTTTACCCATGTTTCCCAAACAATAACAACATCCATCTTGTGGAAATATAGCACATTTTCCAATAAAAAAACTTTATTAATAATGCTCCTAGTAATAACAACCATCAGAGATGCATCAAATATTGCTATCTATGAACTGTTAAATTTTTGACCTGGCACAAATCCTGCCCACTGTTTGCCAAATATTGCAAAATATCTGCTGCAACATTTCTCATCCCAGATCTTGACAAATGCATGCCATTCTGTCTGAACACGTGTGCCCAAAACTACGCTTGGATGCCCTACACATTTCCATTTTTTAAAATGGGACATGTTTTCCATGAAGGTATTTACCCAAAAAATGTTTTCATTCATGGTGACCTGATTATCCTTTCTGTATGTGATTTGTGAAAAGTACTTCCTAATGTCACAAGCCATACTATGTAAGTTCTCTACTAACCATCAGAGAGCCCTTGCAGATGAGATCATTTGTACCAACATGAATAAAAACAGATATGTACTTCCTTACATTAAGGCCTTCCAAGGCTTGTCTCACATCTTATATTTTTGCTCCTGGCAAGCATAACACTGCTCTATATTCATTATCTTCTCTTCAAATGTAAGCATCAGTTCCTCTAATAATTGAATCTCCAATTACAAGAATATCTTTTCTGACCAGATCTGAAGAATCTTCAACTTCTAATACAGTAATATCTGCTCTATCAGTTGTTACAAAGAATAGATCTTCATCACCATTAGTCTTATTAATCTCACTGTTCTCATTGTGTATTAAATTTGCAAGCATACAATTCTCATCCAGCTGGTTTTGTACATCCACAGTTTGAGCCATGTTGTCAACATCTGTTTTTCTCTTCTTTTCTTACATTAAACTTCTTCAATCCTTCTATGTTCAATTTTGACTTCTTCCTTTTCACTTTCCCCTTGCCTCTTTTTTCTACATTCTCTTTTGGAAAAATGATGCCTTTTTCTCTAGACTGAAGGTTTTTTGATAGAAGAATTTTATCATTCCCTGTAATCTGTGTATTACATAACAAAAGGGTATCCTTTTTAGTACATATTCTCTTTACTTTACAAACATTTATCAGTTGCTTTTTCTTCCTTGTTATTTGTTGTGAACTTCTTCCTTTCTTTCGTTCTTTTTGTTTCCTTCTAAACACTCTGAATCCTCAGACAGCAGAATACTTGCATCCAAAATTCCAGAGTTGTCACGGGCATCATTTCATAGGGGTTGACTTATCTTTACAGACAATAGACTCATTTCCTAAATGTGTTCTACTTGCTCTTTTCCTAAAATTATTTATCTCATTAGTCCAGTCATTAATATATGTAACAACAGTTATCCAAGCTGTGCCAATTGCACAAGTGCAGTCATCATCAGTAAGTCGAGATTTACTTCTAATAATGGTAAGCAAATCATCCAACTTTTGACACGAGGAACACAGATCACCAGTGTTATCAGGCATTACCTTTAAATATGCATGACATTTATTGCACTGTACAAAATATTTGGGCTTTAGCAAATCGTTAATTTCATACTCATTTAAGGAATCCATATTCAGCTTGCGGTCTAATCTTACCAGGGATGATGACACTGCAGGTATGCTGCAATGGTTTCCTATGTTGGTTAGTACCAAGTCCAAGATGTTGTCACCTCTTGTTGAGGTGTCAACCAGCTGGTCCAAGGCACTGGCATTGACAAAGTCAGGGAATCTTTGATCATTTGTGTTCTTCCAGTCAATGGCTGGGTAGTTAATATCGCCAAGGATCAGGGTATAGGGTTGAATCTTAATAGATTTGAGGAGGTCCAGATAGGCGGTGTGGGCATCTTGAGTCAATGTTGGGGGCCTGTAGCTAACTATGATTTGAATAGGGGTCTTGTCAACTGTTAACTGCACCTGGAGCATCTCCTGTGCGTCATACTGTTTGACAAGTCTGGAGGTGTGTATATCTTTAATATATATTGAAACACCATCTCCTTTGGCTTTGCTGCCCTCAGGTTGGGGTCTGTATGTATGATAAAATGAGTAACCAGGTAAGGCTGGGGTGCTCTTTACAGCTTTGAACCAGGTTTCTATGACTGCACAAATGTCAGCATCTTCCAGGGTTAAGAATGCTTGCAATGAGTGCAGTTTCATGTTGAGACTCCTAGCATTCAGCAGCATGACCTTTAAATTGCATTTAGATGAGATTCTCATGTTGGTAGCTTTGACCTCAAGACTTTGCCTAAAAAAGACACTGTGGGGGAGGCAAGAACCTTTGCCAGGAGCCAGGAGCCTGAAGCCCAAGGGAGACAGTTACAGGCTATCTGTGGCAAAGCATCGTGGTCTGTCAGTCATATCTTCCCAAGCTGACAGGTACTGGATCCCCTTAGAATGACACCAGAAACTAAGCCAATTGTTAAAGTCAATAATTTTTTGTTTGTATTGGGGCATCATTCTGAGTGACGGTAGAATGCTGCTTAAAGCTAGTGACATACCTGCCTGGAACACATATTTGGTGAGCTTGATCATGTCTCTCTTCATATAGTCCAGAGAGGTATGTCTCAAGTTATTCATGCCAACATGTACTATGACAGAATCATACCAGTACTTGTTGAGGCATTTGAGTCCATGGGTGATGTGGCAGATTCTGGCACCTGACAAACAACTTATGGTGACTTTCTCCTTATCCAGCCTGGTGATGGGCACATCTGTGTGTCTTACAGTGGAGTATCCTATGATTAGTATATTGGGTTTATGGTTAAGCTTTAATGGCTGTGAGACACAGGCGTGTAGAGTATGTGTGGTGTAGCAGGCTGTGGAGTTTTCATGTGATTTTGTCTCAGAGGTCTTTTTTGTTTAGCTATGTTTTTGTTGAGAACATCCCCACATATGTGAGTGTTTGTTGTGCTGGTGGGGTTGATGTTTGAGGTGTGGTGTTTGTGCAGACAACCTTCTCAGTGCCAGGTATACTGGCTTGTGAGGGAGAGAGCATAGCCATCAGGTTTTTAATGTAACTGCATCTTTCACAAATCATATTGACAACACACCCCTGAGAGTTTACCCATTAATCAGGGACTTGGGGACACACATGCACAGTGATCTAGCCTTTGACCATCATGTCTCCACAGTAGTGAGGTAATCATTCTATGTTGTGCAACTTGTAAACAAAGGTATGGGATCTAGGTCCAAAAAAGTCATTGTTCCAATGTGTTTGGCATTCATCACACCTATCATTGAGTACGATGCCTCCTTTGGTATGTACCTTACCAGGCATCTCCAACAATTGGAATGTCCAAAGAGGTTCCTCACTAAAAGAATACAGGGCATACATAACATGTCCTATGCAGACTGCCTCAAGGCCCTATCCCTGTATTCTATCTCCTGCAAGATTTTGAGGGGAGATCTATGCCTGGCATATAAGGCATTGTCAGACCCCACTCTGATGGTCCTCCTGCATATGTGCAAAACAAACAGCACCAAAATTACCTGTTCTAAAGACCTAAACCTTGCTTGTGATATGAATAAGATCTGCTATTGAGACAAGTATGTATCCCAGAGACTACTCCTTCTCTGGAACAGGTTCCCCATTCATGTGAAGCAGAGTTCCTCCCTAATCCAATTCAAGTGTAACTTGGACAACCGGATGGGGAACAGGGGAGCTATCCCTGGTTTGGCAGCTATGTCTCTAATGCACATAGGCAGCTTGTAAATTGCTCATCTCCCAGGCCCCTGCTTGTATATATTTCACCTCTGAAGCCCCTGCTTACATTTATCAAGGGTACCAGAACTTGTCAGAGATTTGGGGTGCATAGCTAGGCTTAAAAAGGCCTCGTGGTCATTGGTCTAGTAAACACCTATGAACCTAATCAGGCAAACCTCAACAACATCTTCAATAACCTGAAGTTTAAAGTCAGCTAGACGCTATTTGTACTATCTACTCGCTTTTCAACAACTTTCTGTCTGACTAACTGAAATGCACTGATATCACCAACATAAAAACTCTCTTCTCCGTCCATTATTTCACAGCTTCTCCTAGCTGGCTCTAGACCATGAGCAGAAGCAGGAAGTACAGCAACAAAAACGTTCCTCCTCACAAAGAAAAGATTAGGGGAAGTTCCCTGATGTCCTGGCTGAGTTTCCCCTAGTATTATAAATACCACCTTGGGTCTCTCCTAAAAAGAGGCTACTAGCCTAGTGGGAGTAACCAAGGATAAATAAATTCTTATGTTGGTGTTTTTCAAATGAAAATTTGAACACTTTACATCCTCCCACATATTCATCTCTTACTTCTCTTCTCTCTCAACCACTCTTTTACTTAAAATCAAATAACAATGTATAAAAGTATGTTACAGCATATAGCCCAGTACTTAAGCTTCAAACAAATAAAATAACAAGTACTGAAAGAAATGAAGGACATATGCTGCACTTGCACAGTAGTAATATATTGTAACAGTAACTAAGACTATAGACTGTTACAAGAGAACATACATGCAGTAGTCATTCATTAAACTTGCAACACATGAGGTTAAAACAGTTGTCACAAATAAATGATCTTTCAGTCTTGTCACTGATGTAATCTTCTATAAATAAATCAGCATAATAATAAATAATTTAGGAACATTTTGTATAACAAACTCATTTTAAATCTGCACTATTTTCTGTTTAACATTTAAAAATGGCATTTTTAATAGATAAGAAATCATCTGAGGCATGTGTACAGAGCAGACTACATCCAGGTTCCTTGGCTGGATAACTTTGACCTCTAGCTTTGTGCCTACCATGCCCTTGCTATGTTTTAAAATCTATTTAACGCCTACAATATTGTATCTTATTGCCTGAGTAGAGTGCCATTTTACAAAAAAGCATCTAGAGCACACTATTGCCATGTTATTAAATGCAATCCCCTGACAGATGTCAGTAGCAATGAAAAGTCTGCTATGTGCTGGTCTTATGAGAATAGCTCAAGTTTTGTGGCAAGACATGAACTTTCTTTTACTTATCCTTAGAAGGAGTTTTGGTAAGGACCACAAATATGGTTTGAACACCAGGTAAATTCTGTTTGCATGTGTTCTTTTCATTCCTGATGCTGTCTGGGTCAGTATATTGAAGAGATGAGAAATATCCTGATTTTTTGGTGCTATATTTGCAGTATGAGGTACTAAGTGGAGAACAGGCTACAGGTTTAAAATTCTGAAGAAAAAAATCCAAGAAATCATAGAATTATGCAGAGCTGAAAGTACAGATTGGAAAATTAGCTGTGAAACCACAGAATGATGAAGAAGCAGCAAAAATTTGATATTATTACAAAAGAGCATTTTGATATTTAAATGCATACCTGGCAACCCAGCTATAATTCTAAAACTGTGATACATGAAGTATAATTTAGATGCAGACATCTTTATCATGACTAAACTCTAAATGGCAGAAAAAGCATGTAGTATGCAGTTGGAAAAAATGACAGTATTAACAGAAAGCACTGGGAGGGCTTTTCCAACATTAGCCAGTATGCTTTGAATAGCAGAAATAAAAATGTTTTTGAAGTATTCCCAACTACGTGAAATCCAGCAGCTCTAGAGATGTAATTTGTGGGAAACTTTAATGGCATTAAGCCTTTAAGTAAGAAGAGCTCTGAAGAGTGAAGTCATCTGACTGATCAAGCAAGATGCTGTGCAACTTCCAAGTTGGGTTTGCTAGAAATGCAGTGACATTTCAAGCTCACATTTTAAGCCTAAATATTTTATCTTATTTTATTTTGTTCCTTTCCAAGTATATTTTAGGGTTACCTTTGCTTTGCTTTGTTTATTTATTTTGGGATGCATTTTGCCGATTGACTAAGTAGCTGTAAAATTAAACTTAACAGTCTCACTCCATGACAGAAGCAGTTTGTTTGGTATTTATCACAGAGGACTAAGGCTATGAGTTATTAGACTTCATGCTATCTGTCTTAATTTGCCTACTGTCTTACTTTAAGTAGTTTTTTTTAACCAGACAATGCTTGTTTGCAGAGTCTAAAAAGGACTCATATAAATCAGTGCTTTCCTTTATTAACAAATTTAAATTAATAAAAACTTCCCAGGTGTTATACATGTTATTCTGAACCGCATAAAAGTAGAAGTGCCTTTTTTTATTTCAGAAACTTATTACTGGTATTTGGGTTACGGATCTGTGCCAGCACATTCCAAGAAATAGACGTGCAAGAGCTAGTGTTGTGCAGCAACAAGCACTTAGCATCACAGTTAGAACATGGAAGAAACTATTTGAGGTTTAGAGATGAAGAGATTAAATGCCCTTTTTTTAGCTAAAAAGACCATTTTTTGAAGTTGTCCGTCACATTTTGCCCCAAACCAGTAAACCTAGATCCACAGCTGTCAATGCTTTTGAAACAAAACTAAGGTACCAAGTTGCACTTTATCCTGTTTATTTGTATAATATAACTTTTTTTGGCTCTTACATATTATCGCAACCACAAATTCTCCCCAGCACATTATTTATACTATCCTCATGGTGGAATACTCATAAAAACAAAAACCCACATAGCACTCATTAAAACAAAAACTCTCTGACCCTAATACCTAACAAAACCTTTGCTCCACAGTTGGACTTTGGTATACAGGTTCTGTTCTGCCTTTGTGTCTTCCCACCCTAAATATTGTATAATAGTGGAGTTTCTGCATGGACAGTACTGAAGTACAGAATATATTTTACATTAACTTCTTTTTATAAGACAAAGTAGACTGATGCTTTAAGAGTTAAAAGCTGTCTTAACTGCTACACGACCCTGGGCAGAAGAAGCTACCCTTTTTTCGTGAAAACCAATGAAGTGTATTCCTTACACTTTAATCCATTAACTGAAAGAATTAAGGGCCATTACTTTCTAAACTTCATTATAATTTCACAGCAAACTTACACTCCTAACATTTCAGTCCTTAGTCTCAGGATTAGTAATGACTCCAGTCTCAATGAAATAAATAATGTGGTTGCGATATTCAATCTCAGACAAACCTACTTACTTGCGTGAAATCCCCTGCCAAAAAACAATGATTCCATTCTCAATAAAATAACATGTGTGGTTGTGATAATACGTAAGCCACAGTCTTAAACCGTCTTACATTAATATTCCATCTTCCATTAATGTTAACCAGCAATATTTTAGCTCTAAATATAAGGCAGAAGACTTTTTTTGTTTTACACAGTTACAGTGCTGGCGAGAATGAGTGGTTCCAATAATACGCAAGTACCCTTTTTTTTATTTTTGTTGCATAGACATGAGTGTTTCTTCCTCTCATTCTGCTGAAGAGATGGTAAGGTCATCATTGTTCCCAGTACATGGTTCACCCAGATCAGAGAAACTACAGCATTGTTACGTGAAGCCAGTTTGAACCACGCAGACTACTGTTTTTATTTTCAATTAAATTTTCATAACAGATCTAAGAATATCAGATGATACACACATTTTCTGAGTTTAGCAGCTGTATAACTCTCATTGCAAACATATTTTCCTTTGTTTTAATAATTAAAGTTTATTGATTTTTGAACACACACAAAAACAGAAGGGAAAGAAAAAAAAGTGAGATTCACAACATCTACATCAAACACAATGCAGCCGTTTGAAGTAAACAGTCAAGAGCACAACCAAAGATAAGTAATGAACAAACAATATAATGAAATCTTTGTAGTGTAACACTATATGACCATCTTCTAGCTAGAAGCACTCTTTTGGCATGTATATTAAGTACTGTCTAGTACTTTTAATAAACTAGTTCCTATAATTGTAAATTTCTTCAGGAATTTCCTAAATCCTATCAAATATCTAACTGATTTCATTGTTCCTTAGAAAGTGGTGAACCACTCCTTGTAAGTTAGGTACTCACACTTAACATGGTTCTATCACTAACAGGATGGCACAACTCATGCTGCAAAAGTGAAAGAGTATTTAGTTGACTTCAAAGGTTCTATTCTTTTAAAAGAAAGAAAGAACAACCTAGATCCGGAAATCAGTCACGGGAAGGCTATTTCAGTATTTGATAAGCTTAGGGTAGGAAAAATAGTAGAAGCAGCTGAGTTGTAAGCTCCATTTTATAAGAAGCTGAAATATAAACTAGCCACTGTACTAGTGAAACTGGACAGCTATGTAAGGGGCAGTGTTATACATAATTTATATCTAAACTAGTTTATGACCTACTTTTTTGCTCAACTTTTCCCCCATTGGCTGTTCATTATTGCCCCCCTCTTGGTCATTCGACCTAATAATTTCCCCATCACGAGAGAGGCGTGAGGGTCAATTTGGAGGGGCATTATTGAGGCAACCATCAGGGTGTCAAGCATTTTTCTATATGCCCTTCCTCCCTTTGCCCACCCACTGACAACTGATGGATGGAATGTGCAGTGGACGTCAGTGCTGCACCTCACTTCTGCAAGGGGTTAATGTCAGCAGGATGTTCTTGCCCACCCACAGGAGGCACTGCATGGTTGTTTCCCTGCTTCTCCCTCAAGGAAATCATACCAAGTCCACATGCCCCTAAGTAGGTGGACTCCCTCCCCACCAACCTCCCCCATCTACTTCATCAAGCACCTGAGCTATTAATTCAACTTGAGTCACCTGGGCTGCATTTAATGCTTTATCCTTCTACACCACCAGTGCAGGATGTCTGTGACACTGCTTACACAAACTCCTGGTGTGGTGTGGAACTGTCACTTTCTGAAAACTAAAACCAATACCAGTCATTTATTTAGGCATTATAATGCTAACATCCAGTTCAGTGCATAGACTCCAAACACTGGCCACAGTCTAACACCGAATGTCTAGGCAGGCTTAGTGATGAACTGGGGAACTCTAGATAATAATCTCACTCTAGATATATTAATTTTCTGTAATGACTTAGTATAAGAAAGAGGCATTTCTGGCACTGGATGTATCTAAGGCATTTGGTAAAGTGTATGTGCCATTTATCAAATTGCCTCTCAGAGTTTACAGCTTCCTGTACTCTTGTCTTAAGATTATAGAAAACTTATGCAAAATGGCTTCAACCAAACTAAAAGTAAGGTCACTTCTTGGACCCCCCCCCCTTCAGATAATATTGGACACCAGACAAAAATGTGACTTATTATATCACCTGTTCAGCAGATCAGTACAATCACTTCTTTATTTCATTGCTTGGAAAGAAGTAAAGATAACAGCTTTTGCAGATTATATTCTTGTAATGTCCATAATTAACAAGAACAGTTTCATTTAAAATACACCCTGAACAAAAACAAATCAATTTTTGGCTGCTAGTTGTATGTAATGTACCTCTAGACCCTGTTCCGATTCCATGGTCTCACAAACATGAAAAAAGGAGACATTTCTATAAAGAAAGGAATCATTGTTGATGCATATGGCAAACAGAAATCAGAGAGTTCAACTTCATCGAGCTGTGCTCAGCAAGTTGGTTCTTCATGCAGATTCAATGAGCACTAGAACAGCCAGTGGAGATTGCACGTGCTATGTGCATGCAACATACTCACAACCTGGGAATCAAGCACATATATTCTTGATTATCCAATCTGTATACAACCTTGCACTTGACAGGAGCGCTTACCCCTTCTTATCACATAACTGGATCTAGACCAGATAGTACTTTTATTGTAATTTATGAAGAATCATGGTATGTAAATTGGTGATCTTAAAAAAAAATCTGCTAAAAGAACCCACCATTCACTCCCTATCAGTAAGAACTTTATTATTTAGTACTGTGATGCATCACTATGTCTAAAATTAATCAAACAGCATGAAGATTGCAGCATGAGAAGCACTGACTATGCTTTTAAAATGTTCAAGCATATTTTGGCTTGGAGTGGGATAGGGTTTCCCCACAGACTCTTTGCAATCATTTATCACATACATCACAAACTGCTTGTAGAACTTCTTGATCATGTCTGTAGTGTTCAATAATACCCTAAATGGATAGCTGCTGCAGGGAAAGGCATCTAAGATTATTGACAGCATCACTAACACCATGGGGGTGTTGGTTGCTTTGCCTTCTGCATGGTGTCAAGAGAAGCAGTCCACTTCCGTGGTGCTATTTTCTCTTCAGATGGAAGCATTCTGCCTTTGGTATGTCAATACTTTTGTATGATCCAACAGTTTTACTTATACATTATATCAGCTTCACATCACACTGTCACATTTCTAAATCATGGGTACCATGCTATTAGTCACACTTCCATGACAATCTGAATATGGCGTTCTCCAACTTTCCCGGGTTCAGACAATGTGCATTAATGAACCAAATGGTGCTCATTTGTGTCCTTTCACATGGCATTTTGTATTGTCCATTCCATAAACTGTTTCTTCATCTGGCCATGAGATTTCTACATTTAACTCGTGTGATAATAATTTTGAAATCTTTGTTTATGCAGTACAAGATACTACTGATAAGGCACATCAAGAGTACAAAGGGAAAGCAGACCTTTCCTGTCTTTATTGACTCAGAACATACAATCGGAATAATAAATTAATTTATTTGCAGTGACCCAAATCCACAACCTAGATTGAGAGAGAGAGAGAGAGAGTTTTGCCAAATGTTTTCCATGCAACACAGTAGAACATTATCTCTGATGCATGTTCCAAAAGCAGTATATGCATTTTTAGTAGCAGGAAATGGCAAATGTTGGTTAAACTACAAAACACCATGACAATCAGAATGAATTAATGAATGAATTGCAATGCTAAATGTCAAATACCACAGAATGCAGGATGACTCAGGCACAGGATATTCAGATTTATTTAAGGCACAGGAAAATTTAAACTTAAGCCAAGATGCATATATGTGATACAATACAACCACTTTATCAGTACCATTAAAAGGTTCCTTCCCATATTAAATATTAAGCAAAAGCAGAAATGAATGTACTATAAGGAGCAAACGTAGCTGAAAAAAGTCTCTGGTACTACCCGTTAGGGTCCAGTATTGTAGTACTATGAAAACATAAGACTCTTGAAGTCAGAATACATGCAGACTTAAGCCAAACGAATAATGCAGTTGTCAGACAAAGAAAAAGATAGAGAGGTAGGAAGGCATATAACTCCAACATACATGAATATGGAAACTGAGTTTTACTTTGTTTTGTTTGGATATTTTACATTCAGACTAATGTTATATGCCTTCGTTGAAGGTTGGGCATCGAGCTGGCACCTCGGCACCGTAAAAATCTACTGCCAATCCTTAGTGGACCGGAGTTCCGCTGTGGCGACCCTTAACCGGGAAAAGCTGAAAGAAAAACAACAACTAATGTTACAGGATTCAGGTTCTTGCAAGCACAGTGTTTCCAGAGAATGTTTAAACTATTCCCTTATGCTGCACTGCTCATAAAAACGGGGAATCATTTATCATGTCTACAGCTAGTGCGGTTTTGCTTTATTGGCCTGAATTTAGAAGGTGCTGGAGGTGAGAAAAAGAAAAAAGAAAAATATAAGATACTGATAGATGTGGTTTTATGTTTGTAGTATTTTTGATGGGTGATAATATATATACCTGCTTTGGGGAGTTATTTGAATATCATGTACCTTCCTTCCCCTGTTGTTGTACTGGATCTGGTAAATATATTTATTTGTTTAGAGCTTTGGCAGTTCACCCTTGTTACCTTCCTTGTCTTTATCCATTTTTATCCTGTTCTCTGTTATCCATTTCTTATTGTTGTGCCAGACCACAAAGACCTTTATAAGGCCAAAAACAGATATGATGAAAATTATCTCTGGATAAAAAGACAGCATAAAGTAGGTGAATCCAAATGTTATGATTAACTGTTACAGAGACCATACCTTTCAACTGTCCAGATTTTCACTGAATGTCCAGATTTTTGCCTCATATTTTTGATATGTTCCTCATTAAAGTTTGTGGTTCTGTGGCAAATCACTGAGGATTGAAGTAATTAAATAATTACATTTGAGTTTCAGACTTCATATACTTCAGAAAATGCATGACACTGCAAACCCTGTTAATCTAGTGACCTTCATAAGTTTATAAGACTAATATTTAAAATGTGTTCCTATGTTTGCCCCTGCCCCCATATTTTAGGCCTTATTAATATTTCTTGCTCTATCAAGGCATGACCTGACTAGAATTACAGATGCATTAAGATCAGGAAAGCTGTAAGCAATAACTTGTTTACCATACCTCTCAACCTCTTAGAGCAAGAAGTCTGTGCAAAGCAATAAATAATGGGGGAACAAAGACCCAAAAATAGGGACAGTTTTTAAGTATTGCTCTTACAAATGTAGAAAGTTAATAGAATAACAGGTTTAGCTTTAACATGAATTTTCTGAAGGGTCTGAAGTTGGAAACTCAAATGTCTGTCATTATTTTCTGTCTTCAGCCTCAGGCTTTGTGCCCACTGTATGACTTTAATGACGTGCCAATAATTTGCCAGAAAACCACAATTATATGAAAAATGGACCAAAAATACGAGGCAAAAATGTATTCTGGACATTCTGCGAAAATCTGTACAGTTGAGATATACGAGCCCAGAAGAGGAATATCCAACCCTTTATTACAGATAATACTTAAGGATCGTGAACAAAGTCATCCCTAGTTTTCTAATGCTCACTTTATCCTCTTCAGGGTCAGGGGATAGCAGTCCATTCCATAATTTAAGGGGAATAATAAAGAAAATCTGTCCTGAAGAGACCACTCGATCATAGCTCTCAATTTAGCATCTCCAGAATGAGGAACACTACCTTACATAATGTGGGACAAATGGGCAAAATGTGGAACGCACCCTAACAGTTTACGAACATCTCTATCTAGGAATCTCATGGGATAGTGAAAATCTGATATATTTAATTATATAATAGTTATTTTAATGAATTAGTATGATTGATTTGTATTTATCTTGGATATCAGTTAAAAAATGCTGACACTGAATGTGTGACAGAGCCCTTCACTGTGGAACTTCCACGAACAAGACTGTTTTAATACTCCAAACGAGAAACGTTCCTCATAATTACGTATACTTGAGAGGGTAAGCAGTCCATCGCTTCCTACCACGCGCGCGCCCCCGCGCCCGACACCGTCCCCAGTACTTGTAGATGCATATGGGCATATCCAAACACCCAAAGGAAAAACCTTCCCGGGCTGAGCGACAAGAAGTACCCCCGTAAGAAACCGAAAAACACAGAAACAGGTTATGAAAGGCAGATAGTGTAACGCTAGCTATTAAAATGTTAGCCAAGAAATAATCTGTGAAAATGAACACTCCATACTACATTTTACTATTCTGTGAGTTTCCTTTCGGAATTGGCTTTTGTAGGTGCATATAGACAGTTAAAAAAAAAACAGAAAAAAAAACCGTAGGCATTTCTCACTCAGATTCACGGGTGCCCAGAAAAAAAAACCGTAGGCATTTCTCACTCAGATTCACGAGTGCTACAGAAGCAAGTTTTCGTAGATGCAACATTAAACAACAGAAATGTATTAAATGTGGTAACTAGCGTCTGCATGGTGTTTTTTCTTTGGTCATCTGTTCTTTTGTGGCACTGACTTTTTTATTCATACAATTTTCAGTATGGGAGGAGAGACTTAGAAATGGGCGGGAGTTAGAGGGGTATCGGGTCCAGGCAGCTAGATGTGAACAGAAGTAGTCATACAGAGGATGCCCAAAGTGTAAGCGAAAGAAATATGAAAGACATACAGGAACCCAACCTTGGTAACTGTCCACCTAAGCAAAAGCTGTAACGGAACAAATAGACATATTATTAAGTCACAGAGGAAGTGTACAAAGCCGGCAGCACAGAAAAGCTTGAGTGCTTTACAACCGTCTAACAGGAAGACGTTACCTGGTTTTAAACGACAATTTCCACGTTTTAAATTTAATCTGAACCAAGCTGTGAAATGTAAAGAAACTGCATTTTTCCCCCACAGTAGAATCCGTTATGTTTCGTCTGGGTTACATCGATTTACGTTTTCTTAATGTGCTTTCTGTCTTTCCTTCTTGGCAGTTTGGTATGCTGCCAGTTCCTATACAGAATACGACTGAAAGGATTTATTCTGTGATGAGAGAATACTGGTAAACAGAGAATTCCGATGTGGAACGTTTGGTTTAGCACAATTCCTTTCTGAACGAGAGAGCCATGGAGTGCTACTTCAGAAGAAGGAGGGTGTTGAAGACCTTACTGAGTTTTTTCTTTGTCGTTGGCACCGTAGTTACCATCCACAAGCTGAAAATGGCCGATGAACGGTTAAAGAGGACAGAACAGACGTTAAGGGTTGCCTCTGGACTGTTACCTCAGTCAGAGAATACTTTTTGGAAGAGTAACAGTCTCAGCTATAACAACAGCGCATCAGCTAGCCTTCTAGAGGGTGCTGCAGTCGGCTCTTTTCTGAATACTTCAAACCTAACTAGTTCAGTCTGGGACATTAGAAGACAGCAGTGTTTTGAAAACTCATCACTGAAGGCGCAGGACTGGTTCAAGAGATTAGATGTTAGATTTCAACAGTACGTGCTGTACAGACATTGCAGGTATTTCCCAATGCTTCACAACCATCCTGAGAAATGTCAGGGAGACATTTACTTACTGATAGTGATTAAGTCAATGACTGAGCAGCATGACAGAAGGGAAGCAATAAGAAAAACATGGGGCAAAGAACAAAATGTGTATGGAAAAAAAATTAGGACTTTGTTTCTTCTGGGGATACCAAGCATGGGAAAAGACGTCAGGAACCTTCAACAATTGATAGAGTATGAGGACAGATTATATGGTGACATCCTGCAGTGGGATTTTATGGACACTTTTTTCAATCTAACTCTTAAAGAGATCAATTTTCTTAGATGGTTTTCAATCTACTGTCACCAGGTCCAGTTCATATTTAAAGGTGATGATGACATATTTCTGCATACTAAGAACCTGTTAGATTTTATTGATTTCAAAAAAGACCACAACAAAGTTTCAAATCTTTTTATTGGGGACACTATTGCTAAAGCAATTCCTATTAGGAGTAGGCAGAGTAAGTATTATGTTCCCAAAGAATTGTATGATAATAAACTTTATCCCATTTATGCTGGTGGAGGGGGGTTCTTAATGGCCTCTACCTTGGCTAAAAAGTTGTTTACAGTTTCAGAAGAGATCCAACTCTACCCTATAGATGATGTTTTTTTAGGAATGTGTCTGCAAAAGATAGGTGTCCTTCCTGAACCCCATCCAGGGTTTAAGACCTTTGGAATAGTTAAGCGTAAGAACAGTGCAATGAACAATGATCCCTGCTTATATAGAGGTCTGTTGGTAGTCCATAAACTGAGCCCAGAAGAACTGTTAAAGATGTGGGAAACTGTGCACCATGGAACAATCATCTGTGCCAAATCATTTCATATAATTTAATAAAATATTTAATCATATATATCTTCTGAGTCTTTACTGCACATTACAGACCAGCAGTTTGTAAGTACAACGTTTATTAAAACAAGCATTACATATACATGATATATGTTTGAAAACTCTCATTTAACAGGTATAAAATGTCACCTCTTAATGATACAAATGTGGATATTTTTAGACATAAATATGTGACTCAACCTAAGCAGGTTATACAGGGTAAGCAGTAATTTATGTTGAAGAGGGATTTTCACATTGTGGAATAATGTATTAAGAATTTATTTATTTTCAGTTTGCTAACCAGAATAGTCCAACTGGGCTTTTGATACCTTTTCAGTGGAGCCCCAAGGAGAAAGGCTCCGTAGCATTAGAATTACATTTAATAGATAGATATTTACACTAAACAGGAAGGGTGATTTATAGAATGTACAGCAGAAAAATGAAAATAACATACATTCCAGATTATTTTTAAATACACATAATTAGTTCAGTATAAACAAATGTGTTTTTCAACAATACATCTATGTACGTATGTATGTATGTATTTATTTACTTGCTTTTTCAACTGGGTAAGTGGGCCGATCAAGTGATCCTTTTCAGCCATGACCAACAACATTGACAGTAACATTTGCAGGGAGACACTATTAGAATATAGTTTCTGTGCATTAAATACAAGGATAGAAGTTAAAAAGTACAAATAAAGCATACTTTCTGTTCTAGCACATTCATTCTAATAGCTGCTGAAGTAAATATATATTAGCACTTTCTTGAATTGTTAGAGGTAGAGTCTGAAATGTATAATTATCTAAAATAATGGGGGGGGGGGCAAACATAGGAACATATTTAAAATATTGCACTTATAAATGTAGAAAGTTGTTAGATCAAAGTGGAACTTTTGTAGTAGAAAGGATTACAGAATATTGTAACTTCAGAGAACAGTAAATCTACACAGACTTACAAAATATAAATCATAATGAAAATTTTGAGTGATGGAATTAAACTGGATCAATTTATTTTTATAGAAAATATAGTGTCTTACCTCAGCTCTTGTAAATCAGTGACAGATCTTAAGAAACTGAATAATCTGAAACAAATATTTTACCAAATATCACTAGAAAATGTCTCCTACAGTGCAGGACTTTATACAATTTTGGAATAAAAGAATATAGCACATGCATGCAGCATTATTTTAGGATTCAAAGAGTTGTTACTGTTGAAAGAACAGTTGTTTAAAGCTGTGAGCTGTTAATCTGCTTTTTGTGCATCAGGGGTTTGGTTCCTGTAGTTTCATCATTTGTCTTACGTATGTGAATCTAAGGAAAGGTTGAGTCTGAAAAAGATGTATATGGAGCAGTGAACTACCCTGGTTTACAAATAAAATAAAGACCATTTTGTACGTGATACAGGAATGCTTCAGACAAAATCAGACCTAAAGTGTATTTTTCTAGGTCTTTCTTCTCATGCTGGATAATATTAGCTGTCACTGTCTGTTATGATCGGTTTGCCTTTTGTTTCTGTATTCTGTCAGTTTTTATAGCCCACTCCTCCTCTTGGAAATGGTCCCCTTCTTCATTGGAGATCTAAATTCCATTAACTGCTTATGGATACTGGTGCTTAAGAGACAAAAACGGATTCATGGAGGGGTTGTGGACAGATGGATGGATGGAGGGTTGATCATCCTGGCAGTTGTAGAGAAATTACTTATTTTCTGGCCTAATACCTAGAGCCTTGGGGCAGCCTGATGCATTAAGTTGCACATAGCTGTCCCCTGATGCTTGTGTGCTGTTGTGTATGCAACTAATCCTATTTACAGTGCACCTGTGACTCTCACCCAGCAGTACTACTTATCAGTTTGCCTGTCTCCCCCCAGGTCAGTAGACCAGTATCAGCCATTCACTTCTGTCCTCCCTTGCTGGCTCTTCTAGCACCCGGGTCATTAACTGATCATAGTTTTCTGATCACACGCAAGGGGGAGGGGGCATGATGCTTGCAAGGTGTAATCTAGCTGCCTTTTCAGATACTCTCTATTTCAGAAACCTTTGTGACAAGGAGGCAAGCTGCCATTTAGTGTGTGATTGGCACATGTAGGAAATTGATTTAAATTACTGGAAAGCCAGATGAGACTGGTCATGAATCATGAATATTAATTCAAACTAAAATATTAAAAACCATATCTCAATAAAGTATTTTGAGCTTCAAAATTAACTGGAAATGCTATACTTTAAGCTACTGTATGTTATATAGACCACATACTAGACAAGAGAGTTATTTTTTGCTAAACATGGCTAAAAATAAGTATATATATTTAATTCATTTTAATTTATTTAAGGATACCAATATTCAAGGCAGCTGATAAGGTTGTCATGTTTTAAAGAGATGGCAGCAAATATAATGCAATATAAATACAGAAAGATCAAGCAGACTATACTCTGAATACCTTTTTAGAACTGAACAAACTATTTGAAAGTGTGATGAAATTGGAATTTTGACCATGTATAAAATATACAGATAAGCAGTACAAACAGAGAGTCACTTGAGGCATCAGAGGTACATGGATTACATTTCCTCTGGTCCACCTACCTCATTTTCTTGATGGGGTTATGATATTGTGTTATTGTAATACTATGAGTAGCTGAACATCCCAAATAGGAACTGCAGCTGCAGGCCAAGTAAGTAGTAAAATGGGAATTGTGAAGAGAACACCTTGCTAATAATTGTACAAGAATAATTATTAATATCTGTTACTATTTAATGCAGGCATTGTTAAATAATGTACTGTGGAGCTGGAGTCCATCTTTAACAGAGTTAGAAAGTAAGGTTGGCAAAGGCGCTTTTGGGTAGATTGGAGGAACCAAATGTTTCACTATTTGCTGATAGCATTGATGTTTCTTAATTGCATTCTTGTTTATGGGTTCTTGTAGGTACTAGGCAACCAATCTGCAGACAATTACAAGCCTAGCCAATAACCTATATTCAGAAGTTACCTCCAACCTCAACGAGGGTGACACAAGCTAGACCTTGGGGGGTGGGGGTATTCAAAGCTCCTAATCTAATTATCTGGTTTACTTTGAAGGTGGCATCAATGCTAGTGTACTTAACATGTAGTGGAAGTTTATTCCAGAGGTAGGGGATATGTTGTGATATAAATATATCATAACAATATGTCTTATTTATTTGTTTTAAATGTTTAGTTCCTTCAACAGTGTATTTCTGGCTAGGTTGCTTCTGCTGTACTTAAGGATGCTTGAGGTCTTTTTAAATGATTGGATTCCAAATGGATAATTTTGTAATGAAAATTTGTCTCTTGATGATTACAGTAACCTGCCAAATATGGCTGTTTGGTTCACATTTTTTCATTTTTTCCTCTGCTGAGATCTTTGAACACTTATTTTACTTATGCTTTTTGGGACATTATGTGACTAATGTGACATCTGAAAGAGTTCAAGATTTTTTTGAGATAACTATTTATAGTAGGAGGGGCCTGACTTTTTCTTAAAGACCCATTTGGATGCTCATTTTGTAATTCTAGTTCCATTATGTTTTTTCTTCATCCTGTTAAATGCTAAACACTGATTGTGATAAAATGATGGCTGATAGTACCCTTGGCAAGTCTAGGTCTTTCTACAACTTTGATTAGTATTGCAATTGTTTTCACTTGAATCAGTTGTACTTTGTGAAGTGTGTGTGTGTGTGTGTGTGTGTGTGTGTGTGTGTGTGTGTGTGTGTGTGTGTGTGTGTGTTGTGGGAAGTGACAGACTGTCAATTCAGTTCAGGAGATAGTTTTCATCTATGATTTTAAGCAAACCAGTTTCAATTATACTCAACTGGGTATATAGCCTCTTCTGAAATTACCATTGTACTGAAAAGTTGTTTGACAAATCTCTTGTTAAAAACAAATCTTCTACAATAGTAGAAGTATAATTCCCTGTTGTATTCTGAATGGCCAAAATGTTTTTTCCATAGGTGTACTTACGAAGAAAAATGTTGTCTGGCCATCCAGATACTAGAAGCAAGGAAGCCATTCACAGTTCCCATGCAAAGTGACTAGCTGCAGTGGTACTACAGAAGTTACAGCAAGTTTGTAAACCATAGTTAGCACAAAATATTTAAAAAAAACATCAATACCTACTTCCACTGCTTAATAAAGTACCATGAAGCACCAGCAGAGCCTGTCTTAATGTGTACTGCTAGTTTAGAAGAAACTTTCAAACACTGATATGAGCTGCACACCAGACAAATATCAGTCACATTGCAAATGCATACAGACATGCTGATCAGAGTAAGTATATACAGCTGCTAGTCACCACCATCAAGACAAAGTAAGGTGATGCAATTTATTTATAAAAATATAAAGCTTATTGTAACAAGTAAATTGTATAACAGCACTAAATCTCAGTTGTGGGGAATGCATTATCTACTCATAAAGTGTGGTTTACATTAGAAAGCTTTGACTTCAGGTGTGAACCATGCCATTATGATTAAAGCCTGTGTTCCTCACAGTTAAAAAAAAAAAAAAAAACTGATACTTAAACATCACTCTGCAACCTGAGCAAAATGTTTGGTTTCATATGCCAATGATCTAAGTTATGTGGCAAGCCAGTACAGACCATAACAAGAGCCTTTTGGAGTATTCTATCCTGGGGCAAATGAAGTGAGCACCTGGACATGTTTAACTGGAATATGCTTATGTAGGTGGCATGGAAATGCATAACATCATTGTACCTCTAGCAGAGCCCTTCAAAAAGGCTGTATTGTCAGAGGAAGGAAGGAAGGAATGTGAGAAAACTGAAAAATGTGTCAGTTTATTGGACAAAAAAAAAAGCAGTTACAAATCCAAGAGATGGTTTATGTGACTCCTTCCTGTCAGAGATCCAAGTGGTGATTTAATCTGTCCTTGTGGGTTAGGTAAATGCGCACCTGCTTATTGCTATATGATCATAAATGGGAATGCCTCACTAGATAAAAGGTTACAGTAGATAATGTGATTTGGCTGGACCAATGGATGGAGATTGGCTTTGTCTGTTTTGTCATGGTGAGAAGACTTGAATGACATAAAGGAGTGGCTCACTGATGAAGTGAAGGGGATAAAAAACTAAGATCTATACTGCTAACTGGTGTCCAGATGGTAGTGCTTCCTGCAGTTATATCCACTGAGTCTGTGGTCATTAAACCACAAACACCAGATGGCAATAATGTCAAGTACCTCTGGTAGCACTATAACTTGAGAAGGGTTATTGTTAAATGTCTCTGGTCTCTTTCTAGTTTTTGTTGATACTGTAGGAATGGACGAGAAATAGTTGGGAGTTTTGTTGTTTGTTGAGGTATATTATTTTCTGTAGGAGAATGCTGCAGATAGGAAGCTGGAACAGTTTCTTGTTATTAGGATATTCATCCTTTTTATGTGACTATGGTGTAAGTATGTTAAGTAAGAAGGTTCAGGGGAGTTTACTTATTGCAGTACCTTGTTTTTATTTCTCATGGATGTGGTTATGTGCATGTATTTTATTCACTTCTAGATGTTTTTGATTCACTGTAGCAGGATGCAGTATTCACTAGCCATGCAAAACTTAACCTAGACATAAACTGGAAAAAAAGTTAGTCTTTCGTAATGTTTGTCTTCTGAAATCAGTGGGGCTGTCAGCAAGATAGCATTCCGCTATCACTAGGGCCTTCAGAAGCAGGCTATTTTTTACTGGACTACAAGAATACTGCCCTCTCCACAGTGCCTACTTAATGACATGGTTATGGCTGCCCCATTACTCCTGATCTGAGTGAAGTCTGGAAGGAGAAAGGAAACAATGTTCTTAAATAGGCATCTCTGTAAAATGTTTACATTATACACAAGGGCCAATGTTCATAATCATTTTTGAAGTATTCAACACGATTCTGATGTATAGAGCTTCTTGCCATCTACAGTTGCCACTGTGCATTCTAAGCAGGAGTGAGGCAGGGTTTCAAATATGTCAGTTGAACACCACATCTTTCCGACACATACCTGTGCTTTCCAGTGGTGAGAATCTGTGAAGGGTGACTTGAAGTCATTTCAACTTTCACAGAAAGTGGATGGAGATAAGTTGTGCTGCATGTGTGAATAAGAGTATATATGCGTGTTTGTTGGTAAGCTAATGTCTGTGCATGTATGTATGTGTGCACTCGGGATGTGTGTTAGTGGATCACTCCATGTCTGTGTATGGATGGCTGTTTTGAGTACCAGAACGTCTGTCCATGTTTGTGTGTGTGTGTGTATGTGTATGTGTGTGTGTGTGTGTGTGTGTGTGTGTGTGTATGTGTATGTGTGTGTGTGTCTGTGTCTGTGTCCTGGGATGGGGGACAGTGTTTGTTTGGATTCATTTGGGTACCTGTGCTACAGCACAGCTGATAGGTTGTCTAATGCATAATTGCTCCACTTGCACAGTGAAGTGATTCATATTGCCCTTTAGGGAGTTTGGATTACTATACCTCAGTACAGAGCCCATATCAGCTCATCAGTGCTGGTAAGAGCTATTTAGTATGAATATTAGCCAAGGTCTGCACCATGGACTGATAACTGTATTGGTGCCATTGCCAAGTAGCACACAAATATCATTTGAACCTGTCTGTAGGCAAAGAGTTCCTAGGCCATGTTTGAGGTGTCATATATTGTTTAAATCAATCCATCTATAAGATGTCAGTAGAACTCTGAAACAAAGCTAATCAATTCTGATTATTAGCTATATTAAATGTGAAAATGTATGCAGATTCAAATTGGAAAAGACTCCTTGTACAGTCTACAATTATTGACTGATATGTCTTTTTTTAGGATAGATGATATTTCATTTTATGATTAGGGGAATTCTTGCTATGTACAAGACACATTGTAGGAGACCCTCTGACACAACAAAAAAAGGTAACTCCTTCATTTGGAAGCTTAACAAAAAAAAATTACTGGGTAATCCAAAATGTTGAAGAAAGGGTTTAGTCTTAAGAGTAGAAAATAAAGATCATGCATTCCTTTACTGTGAGCTCTTGAAGTTTATAAAGTGTTTCAGTATTGCTGACACCAGTTTATTCGGCCTAAGAACAGTATGCTCAGTCTTTCAAAGTCCTGACAATGCCAGCTAACTGCTGTAGCACCATCAGTATCACATGCTGTCTGGCTCATTAGCTGCCCCATCCACTGAAAGCTTTCTGGGTCATTAAGAGGGTCAGTAAATTTACTCAGTTCATCATTGCTCCAAGCATTACCTCTGTACCCACATGTGTATCTTATATGAAAACTCACTTATTGATGACAAACAGCAAGCAGGCATATTCATATAGAGCCAAGCCTCAGCACACTAGTTACCCATTCTTCCACACCATGAGGGGTCAAAAAGGTAAAAGCTGATATTTTCTACTTTTGACATGCTGTCCTTTACATTGCTGCCCTAGCTAATTACAAGTAAGCTGAAATTAATTTTTAATACTAGTTTCATTTTTAAAAGTTGCATTTTCTGATTTTCTCATTACATTCTGTTTAAATTCAGTATTGTTTCCAGCTGATTAATCAGCCCTCTTTGCAGTAAAATTCAGGTGCATACTAACACCCACTTTACTTTGTTTCATATCTTTGATCTGCTTATATAATATGCAGATATTCATGGTACACTATTCTGCTTTCCTGTACCCCTTTTAACTAGGCTGCTTTGCAGATTTTGCCATGTATAACACAGGTACAATGAGCATTAGTCATCAACAAAGGTTAAAAGAAAAAATGGTGCTTTAAGCTGTAGACATTTTGTATCTTAGCTGCTTTCTCGTCTTCTTTTAAAATGTAGAGTCATAAAATTAGGTAATAAATAATGACTTGAGCAGAAAACCAAAATATAAATAATTCCTGTCTAGTTATAGACATTTTAAGCTACTTAACACATTGCAAATATATTGGGTTATATCTCTCTTCATGTCTTTGCTAAGCTATAATTATTAACAAAAGCTTATAAATTACATGAAATGGAAAACAGTGAACATGCAACACAGATATCTCTTCGTAAAAGTGCAATGATTCTTAATGATATAAATAGTATAAACAAGGGCTGTCATTTTCTGTTCTCCTTGGCTAGCAATGTTTGGTTAACAGAATCCTTACTGGTTTGCAGTTTGATTTTTTTTCAGCAGTAATTCATACCACTACATGCATTTCCTAGAATCTAACAGTGAAAGGTGCTTTGTTTTTTTAGCAGCACGAACAGAGCTAACATTTTCCCTCATTAAACATTAAAAATTCCTAGAGTGTTAACAGTAGGTATGTGTGTGATAAAGTGACCGTCTTTTACTTTCTTTTATGTTCATATACAGCAAACACACACATACGGATCACATTATTTTATAAATCATAATTTTGCACTGTATATAGTTAGCAAATGTCATATTTGCCACCTTTTCTCTAAAAACGTTTTAGCATTACTCCCCAACTTATTCATCACAATTTGTTTCAAAATTGAGAATCTTAGTCACTCAACAAATCTTTTTTGCTGTTCTCAAATGTATCCAGCTAAGAGCTGTAGATATTTTTACACAAAATATCCCATAAATGTTCTTGAATTCTTACCTTAACTATCTTTACAGCTTCTGACAAGTAATATTAATTACAAGGGTATCTGATAGCATAAAGATCTGCCCTCCAAAGTAGATTTTAGTGATTATGTAATTACAAATTTCTGATCATTAGTGCAGCCTTCTTCATTTTCCATTAGGAGCACATATGCCATACAGTGGTTATATCGTCTGCTACCTTCTGAGTATAAAATAGGTATACAGTGAGCAGCACATCACCTAATGAATTCATGATAGTGAAAAAGCTACTGTAGATTTTGTTTGTGTTGTTTATGTCCTGGAAATTATACCAAAAGAAATAAGAGGTGGCATGTGGGAGGCTAAACTTAAATATATAGGTAGTTGTACTGCCAGATTATATTAGAATCCACAAAGCTACCGGGTTTAAATGACATGACTTCTATTTCCTCAGGTCTTAAGTTAAGGGCAGCTAAATTATGATTATGATTTTAGTTTTTTGGCCGCAAGATGACAACACAAGATGGGGTTTGGGACTCATCCTTGGTGAATGAATTGTACAAGCAATTTATTTTATATTTATTTTTATTGGATAATATTTTTAAAAAAAATTTCCAAAACCTTTTAACAGTTTTATTGTTTACAATGTGTGCTATTTATTCAACAAACACATTTTTATCATGACTAGCAGGGTTTAAAATATGTTTTAACATGCTATGGTTTTATTACTATTTTTTACATTCTTGTTTAGTACGACAGAATTTCATTGGTGTAATTAATTTATTTGCATAATTGAATGGTTATTTAAGTGTTCAGTTTAGTGCTTGAACTTGTTTATTCTGATGAAGACTTGGTTTTAGTCAAAAACGTACATATTGGTCTGGTGTTATTTGTGACTTTCAATAAAGATACCTTCTCCTGGTTTCCGACCTTGATTTGGATCCTCCTGGCGAGTCCAAAGTGTTGGGTTTGGTTGTTTTCGACTTGCTCCCATCCTTACATTTTGTGTATAAGACCATGGAGTGACACTTTATTCTAAAGAAATTAATTCACACAGGGACATACCGACCAGGAGAAGAATAGGAGGCACACAATGGCATCTGATGATTACGTAACACTTCCAAGTTCAGAAAAGCTTTTTTAAGTTGAGCATGCAAAGCATGCATACCTCTCATCCTCTCAGAGCAAGAAATCTGTACAAAACTATATATGAAAGGGGGACAATGGCCCAAAAAATAGGGATAGTTATTGCTGTTACAGACTTAGAAAGTTGATAGAATAACAAGTTTTGCATTAGCATGAATTTTCTGAAGGGTATGAAGTCTGAAACTCAAATGTCTGTCATTATTTTGTAACTTCAATGTTTAATGATTTGCCAGTAATTTGGCATTAAACCACAATTTTATGAAAAATGGACCAAAATATGAGGGAAAATCTGGGCATTCTGCAAAAAGCTGGGCATTCTGCAAAAAGCTGGGCATTCTTCAAAAAGCTGTACAGTTGAGAGGTATGGTTAAGCATGTATGCTGAAGAAATGAACTGATTGCCCTGTCACTGTTACTGTGTTACATGAAAGAAATGTATACATTAAAATATTGTTTATTTAACTGTGACTGTGTAGATTATATGAAAAGACCAAAACTGTTAGGGAAAACATAATTCAAAAACAAAAATAGAAGAAAATGCAAAATGGACCAATGCACTCAATACATACAATGCGATTACTTAAAACACAATAAAGATAAGTATTTTTTTCATTCAAAATAATCATGATGAGAAAATGGTACAACAAAAGTTTTTTTAATAGAAGACGTAATGAAAAGTAGAAGATTTGGTTGCAACTGGGACACAAGTCCAAATATAAATGTAAATATATTCCATAAATAAGGTAGTTGCTGTCTTCATATCAGTAGGGCTGAGGTTTTATTTTTCCTGATGTTATACCAACCAAGAAATGAAGACTAGTGACAGTTCCTGACCTCCTGGTTGGTGAGCTGTTTCTGTGGTCTGTTTATGTGCCAGGATGACACCCCACCTCCTGCATGTGCTGAGAAGTTGTTGCATATAGTCTGTTCAGTCTCATGAAGAAGTAGGGTGGCCACAGTGGTGCAATGGTTAGCGTTGCCACCTCACAGCAAGAGGTTCTCCAGTTCAATTCTCAACTGGGGTGCCTTCTGTGTGGAGTCTGCATGTCCTCCTTGTGGTTGCGTGGGTTTCCTCCAGGTGCTCCGGTTTCCTCCCACATCCCAAAGACATGGTGTAGGTGGATTGGACACTCTAAATTGGCCCTAGGCGTGAGTACATGCATGTGTGTGCCTTCTGTGGAAGGTTGGGCTCCAGGCTGGCAACTCAACACCATAAAACTCCACTGCCAATCTTGAGCAGACAGGTGATCTGCTGTGGCGACCCCTAACCGGGAAAAGCCGAAAAAGAAGAAGAAGAAGTCTCGTGAAGAAGTAGGTGTAACTCTGTTCACCTCTGAGAATGGGCAGCTGTCCTTATGTAGTTATCCCGCCTGTAATTCCTAAGGAGTGCAAACACTATTACTGTTGGTCTCACTGAAGAGGCATTAAGGCCCATATTTGGGTTGGCTATTGCTGTGTGTCGTTTAGAATATAAACCACATTTCCTACGTTGGCATCATCCCTAAGCAGACCCATTGGTTTGCTTCTTGTTCTTACAATGACATAGGAGCCATGTTGCTGCCAGTGTCATTCCACAGCAGTGTAGGCTGTACTCTGGCACATGCTGGTGTTCCATCAAATGGAAGTCATCTTACTGTGAGCATCAGCCCTAATGCTAAGGGTGGTAATCCTGCCAATATCACACATCAGACTTTGAGAAAGCAATACATCTTCAGCTGTAGTTAGTCCTGAGAGGTTCTGCCATTCCACTGCTTATTCCAGCAAAATAGGACTCATTGTGCTTCTAATGCAACAGCACATAGTCGGGGGGTCAGCTGAACTGCTCCACGTAGTGTCAGTTAACCTCGCACAAAACCCTACACGTCTCCTGTAATCCTCAGACTCAGCTCAACATGCATATCTGTATTCATAAAGTTGTGAGATCCATAGACCCATGAAATATGATGCAGCCTGGATTTGTTTCATTTCTTAAAAAAACATGAACTGAGTTTTAGTCATACTAAAATGCAAAGAAAGTTGCCAAAGAGCATAGGATAACTTACAGAGCACTAAGCAATAGAAAATGCATTTTGATTTTGCACACACAAGGTGCATATTATTCCTAGCTATTGCTCAGATTTCATTTTGACCATTCTAAGTTGTGGAAAAATCATGTCCTTACCTAGGAATTTGTTATTCAAAATGCTGTCTCCCATGGTTTATAAGCTTGGGAAGATATTAAGGGTGTGTGTGTGTGTGTGTGTGTGTGTGTGTGTGTCATTGGCTCTGCTTGACAGAGGCTCAGTTAATTAATCAATGGGGCGGTGAAAGCCGACATTTTCTGGCTAGGCTTATAAATGCCCTCGGGCAGATAGCCTAGTACCTACCTATGAACCTATGTGTGTTTGTGTGTGTCTGTGTGTGTGTGTGTGTGTGTGTGTGTGTGTGTGTGTGTGTGTGTGTGTGTGTGTGTGTTTTTCAGAGTGAGAGAGTTGTGACGTATGTCAAAAATGGAAAACGAAGTACTGGATTACATACTGAAGCTTTATGACTTACTCTATTATGTAAATTACTGCATAACTTGGTATGACCTCTTGACCCCCCCCCAAAAAAAAAAAAAAGGGAATGCATGACAAAGGATTACAGGCATGTAATGCTGTTTTTCAATAGTTTGGAATTCACTGCCAGATAGGCATAGAAAAAAGAACAGCATATCCCAGTTGCATTTAGGAATGAAGGTTTTGCTACAGGGGCAATGGTAATTCAGGTGTGGATAACACCAAATGCCCATATGTGTTTTATAATCATTCCTTACTGCTCACCAAGTCAGTACTCAAAATTGCTGGCTGAGACAACTTAAAATCAGGAAAAAAGAACCAAACTGCAGTCAGTCCAGCACTTATAACTTATTTAGAAATTGACATTTCTTTATTGAAAAATAAAAGATATTAAATAGATGAGCACATTCGCTCTTGAAGATCTAAGGGCAAACATCTATTTAACATATTTAATTTTTCAGTAAAGAAGTATCCGATTCTAAACAAGTTATAACCACTTGATTATTTTGAAATTTCAAATTAAATTGGCTACAGTTTGTGATTATTTTTTCTTGATTTTAAGTATTCTCAGCCAGCATCTTCAATTCTCAAGAAGTACCAGTTTTCCTTAAAGGTGGGATGCACCTCATAAAAATATCTGGTTTATGTATGTGTGTGTGTGTGTGTGTGTGTGTGTGTGTGTGTGTGTGTGTGTGTGTAAATATATATATATATATATATATATATATATATATATATATATATATATATATATACATACAGTATATATATATATATATATATATATATATATGTGTGTGTGTGTGTTTATGTATGTAAGTATGTATATATGTGCAGTTCTACAAATTCCTTTTTTTTTGCTTACACAGGACACAAACAATGAACCCTAGTCAAGAGCTTGTACATTTATGAGAGAGGGAGAAAGAAAACAAGTGAGTGAGTGTGTCAGTTAAACCTTCAAAAAACAGTGATGAGAAGAGAAATAAAATTGCTATTTTTTTTTTGTTTTGTCAAAATGGCCTTTAATCCGTTGTTCTTGTTAACCACTCTAAAACTTCATTTGTAATAAGATCTTGTTTTTTTTTTTTTTTCTTATCTCTGTTCCATTTCTTCAATATCTATAAACTAGACTTTCTTAATTTCTATATCCATAACCTACATTTTCTGGTATTCTGAAATTAGGAACTTGTAAACTTGCCATATTACTGATTAATGACTATTGAATTCCGCTGCTCATGTACTACTTGATATTGAAGACATCATCTGAAGAATAGTTCAGAAATTAAATTGCAGCTTTCTTGTAGATAATTTTGGTTAGAGATACTTGACTGGTAAATGCCAAGCTGTCTCTCCCTTTTATATCCATTCTAAATGTAATTTATTAGATGATGCGGCCTCATTGTTTATTCATTGACCTTTCATTTACGAACATCTTGCTGTCAGCTTCTTGTAGCTATTGTTGTGAAAGCCCCAGAGTCATTTTTTCTGCATTGCAGGACTTGCATCACAGCAGGGTTGCAGTCGTACCTTCTCTGCAGTTTTGGAAATACTTTCCTGTTTGCACCTAAAGGCTTTCTTTAGACCAGTGAGGGATAGTACTGTGGATTTATACCCAAGCCCAAATTCCACCAAAATAGGACTAATTGGAAAATGAGCAGCTTATGTTCATTGGGGTGCTGGAGGGTGAGTAGAAGTAGGCATAACTTGGCATGAGGTGACAGTTAACAGAGCTGTTGCTTGTGTGTTAATTAATTTCTCTGTCACAGACTGTGTCATAAGAAATTGGCAGGACTATGCTTTAGTATAGTTTTAAGTAGACAGGATCATGGCTACTGCCTCACCGGAGTATACTTTGCAAGTGCCATGATCAAAAACCCATTATTCTAGGCTGAATGATTAAAAGTTATATATTTTGTTGATACATCTGAATTGTTTCTTATTCCATTCCTTACATGGAATGGTAGACTAGCGCTTAACTGTAGGCTTCTCAGTGTATTAACTTATCTAGCAGGTTTGAAGCTGTGCCAGGATAGGACTGTGTCTGTGTGCTGTTAATCTGTTACAGAGCAGTCAAAGGCAGACTGATTTTAAGTATTCCAAACATCACTGTTGCCTGATATCATATCAGTCTGTCTCACATATACCACTGCTTCAACACTGAATAGATCAGTTTTTATGCTCCTGTTCTACCAAATCCAGGATTTTTTTCTGCTGTTCAGATCCATTATCCCTTGTGGGCTTTGCAGTGTTATGTTGGGTTGTGCTGGTTGACAGTTGTTGCATGGCAGTTTAGCAACTATTTCAATTGCCGCAGCCTCAGATTAGAACTAACATGCAGCTATGATAAATCATTGCTTTAGTATTTATTTATTCTAGTTTATTTCATTTTTACTAGCATCTATCCCGTGTGTGTGTGTGTGTGTGTGTGTGTGTGTATGTGTGTGTGTGTGTGTGTGTGTGTGTGTGTGTGTGTATTTAATAAACCTTATTAGTGCCTTTTTTGACATTTATTCATATATCTCACAGTTGTACACAGAGGAAGGTCTTTGGCCTATTTACTTTGCAGTTTATGTTATATATCAACCATAGAGTTAGCAGCCTTTTTGTCATAAAAATGCATGTTAATTCAGATTCTCTTTTTTTATTGGCCTTCTAAGTCACTGTTAGCAGTATTTTAAAACTGTCCATAATTTTGGGACATTTTCCCTCCCTCATCCTGTTTTTTTTAACTTTGACAGCATTTCTCAGTTGTAAATCTGGAACATATCATGTTTGTAGACAAAACAAAAAGTTCCATTGAAATAACTATTAAAAAAAAATAATGATTAAAGAATGTGTAATAGCAGTTTATAATGATGTGGAGTGATAATGGTATAATTAATCACTCCAGTCGCATTTAACATCATCATAATTAAGTGGAATATTACCACTCCCCATCATTTCATACTGCTTGAATGTATGACATCTGTTACACACTATAAAATCAAATATCTTTTTCAAAACTGTACTTATTAACATAACCGGGAACAACTGTCACACTCTCCCTGCAAACTGGCATTATAAATACTAGCATAAATCAAGGCAGATACCACCCTTTCACTACCTTTTATGTGATAGTACTGTACCTGCAAGACTGGCATCGTTGTTAATCAGTAAGTCCTGCTAGAATAATCAGTAAGTCCTGCTATTCTAGCTAGTCTACCATGACACTCCCAACAACTGCATAACATGAGATGAGTGCATTTTGTAAGCCGCTTCTGCTTTAAAACAATAATTAATAAGGCTGTATGTATGTATCAACAGTACCTTAGTAAAACAATGTTTTCATGGCACTTTTGGTTTTTCAAATGAGTCACAAGCAAATATCTCCAGGGTGGTAGGTTGGTATAATGGTTAAGATGTTTACCTTATAGACACAAGCTATAGGGTTTGATTCCCACATAGGGTAATTGGCTAGGTTTAAAATGGCCCACAAGGGTAGCTTGCCTAATTGGCTACATTTCAAATCGCCCACAAGGGCAGTTTGCTTAATTGGCTAGGTTTAAAATGGCCCACAAGGGTAGCTTGCCTAGTATTAATCTATCTATGAACCTGTTCTGAATGTTACATAACCCATAACATGTAGGGTGGATATCTATTTATTTTATTTTATTTTATTGTTATGTGTTAACCTTGGTAGAATACTGATCCCAGTGGACCATTTTAAGGCTCAGTCTGGGAAATACAGACATATAATTCATGAAATGAAAGAATGAATATAGTTAGTACAAAAGAAGTACGCATAGAAAATAAGTGACGGTGATCCCCAAATAAACATTTAAGTTTTTTTTTCTTTTGCGACTACCCCCTAAATGTGTATGTACCAAACTTCATATTTGCAGCAACTCAAAAAAGGGGGATTACCCCCAAAAATCATGTCTGCTGACACATCTTGCCAATAATGGTTTCCTAGGGAGTTCCTCCAAACTTCAGCACCTTGATTCTTGTGCAACTGATTCATGAGAAATCAAACTTCTTCCACCAGTAGGGTAACCAAAGTCCTGATTGCACTTTTAATGACTAGGATTCATTTAGAAGTCCAGGTGCTGTACAAGCTATCCAGGAGTGGTGAGAATGAACTACTGGCACCTGTGCACCCATCCTGGACTTAGGGGTTGCATTCATAACACTTGTAAGCCAAACTGAATGGGTATGCCCCATGTGAGAATGCAAGATGTGGGAGAATGAGTATACCAAAGAAGGTTTTGCTGTCTAGAACAGTAGATCTACATACATGTACATCCACAGAGGAGCCGAGCATAGAGGGCACTGTGCCATGCCTGCTTACCAACAGGTGAATGGGGACAGAGCAGAAGAAAAACCTCCTGATTCCTCAGAAGATGATGTCCTATGATGGCTGTCTCTTGCTTCCTGTGTTCTATGCCTCCAAAAGCCAAAAAGTAAGGTAAATAAATAGGTCAGCATATTACAGTGGCTTGATGGTTGTAGAGAAATCAAAGGCCATATAAATTATACAAAACTGCATTGCGTTGTGTTGTGTTTGTCAAATACCCATTAAACTAATAACCTTTATATAATTCCGAATGATATATACCATCATTGAATATGTCTGTCTTTTATCATTTCCTGTTCTTATTCAGATTGTCTGTAGATGTCCAGAAATATCATGAACTTCCCGCTTAAATACTGTTTTTATTATTCTTTAATTGGTAAGTGCTGTTTTTGTGCCCTTGTGAGATTTTAACAAGAAATGTATCATTACTAACCTAAGTCCTTTAATTTTAGCAATCTACACATGAATAGATGAGGAAAAACAGTTTCTTTAAACTATAAATAGGTGAATTCTCATCTTTTTAATTAATTATCAAGATTAATTTACTTTGTAGAAGAGCAAGGATTCAGAAAAAAAAATCTGTGTGCCAGCATGTACTAAAATATTGGCAATCTATAGACACTGAACCCATCCCAATTTGGCTTTGTTAAAGGAAGGTCGTGCATACTTAACCTGGTAGACGTTTTTGAGAGGGTCACCAAGGCAATGAATGAGGGCAATCAGTTTATACTGCATGTCTTGACCTGACCACTGTATTCGATACAATACCTCACTCAGGCGTTGTTGACAATCTCTCTGAGCTAGGTATGAATCCCTACATAACTAGCTGGATTGCCGGCTGGCTCAGAGACAGGACCCAAGAAGTCAGGATTGATTAGAACATCTCCACCAAGATGCCAGTCACCAGTGTAGTACCTAGGACTCCTTGATCGGCCTTCTCCTGTTTGACATGTACTTCTTAGAAGTCAAGGCTAAAATTCAAGGCTTCTGGCTCACCAAGTTTCCAGATGGCTGCATACTGGGAGCTATTATAGATTCCTCCCAAGACACCAACATCTTGCAAAAGGGTTTAACATAAATGACTGGATCCAAAGCCATGGCCTATAATCCATTGCTAAAAATGCATTATAATGCCTTTTGGGAAACTTTAAACCCAAGTTAATTACTCTATCAATAAAACACCCCTAGGGTTGACCTAGTAGTAAGGGATCTGGAAACATATGTAGACAGCAATCTGGCCTTTGACAACAAGTAGCTAAGATAGTAAGAAAATCATTCTATGTTGCTCAGCTTATAGGTAAGGGTATGGCATCCAAGGTCCAAGGAAGTTATAGTACCAGTCTACTCAGTCGTTATCAGACCTATCGAGTACAATGCCCCCTTTGGCATGTATCTAACCAGACACTTGCAACAGTTGGAACACCTACAAAGATTTCTCACCAGGAGAATTCAGAGCATGAATACCCTGTCCTGCACTTATCGCCTAAAGGCTTTGTCTCTGTATTCGGTCTGATACAGGCTGCTGATATAGGATCTTTGTCTGGCTAACAGGGCTTCCTCAGACCCAGCCCTGATTGAATTTGTTGAACATGCATAAAACAAACAGCATCAGAAAAACTAGATCTAGTAATCTGAACTTCACTTTTGACTTGCATAGAACATGCTAGAGAGACAGAATGTGTCATAAAGGATCCTTGTGCTATGGAATAGACTCCCCATTCATGTAAAAAAGAGTTAATCACTGATGGAGGTGGAAGTTTGGCTTAATGGGTAAGGTGTTTACCTTACAAACACATATGAACAACCTATGACCCTGTTCAAGTGAAACCTTGACAATTGGATAGGAAATCATAAATTTACCCCAGTCTGGCCCCTATGTCCCTTATAGACAGAAGCCATGAATAAGAAAAGTATTATCCTAAATAATAGCCTCCCCTACAAATCCTTAGTTACTTCCGTACTAACATGCCTGCTTCCTGTATAGAAGCACATGATACCCGGGACCCAAATGGTTTGGGGTGTGAGGCTAGGCTTGTCGGGGCCCTAGTGGACATTAGACTAGCAACAGCTTATGAATCTAATGGCCATAGAATTTGCTCCTCCCACATTTCAAACTATGAAATTTGGAATCATTTACCCAGTATTCTGGTATGTTTGCATTCATGCTGTCAACTCTGAGCACATTGTCACAAGACTCATTAGTGTCAGTCATTGCATTCATTCATTTCCTATAGCTGCTTTATCCATTAAGGGTTGCAGAGAAGCTAGACTGTACGCCTGTCCACACACACTCACACACACACACACACACACACACACACACACACACACACACACACACACACACACACACACACACACACACACACACACACACACACACACACACACACTTTGGCTTTGAATGGATAACAGATGGAGCTTGTGTCTTCAAAGTACCTCACAGCCTGTACATGTTTGTGAGCATTTATTTCTCATTTGTAGCATCATTTCCTCATATCCCACTGGAATTTGTGAAGTACTACACATTTGTAGCTAGGAATCAATGCACAAAGCCTCTTTCATTTACTCAGTAATTATGAGATAAACATAATTGCTTTTATGTACCAGTAGCCCTGCACTTTTGTCTCCCTAAAGTACTTCCTGCTTTGTTATTATATGTCTTTTTAAACATTATCCAGAGATATGAACAGTAACTTGCTGAATGTTTGTTGGAACCTCAGATTCCTGTAGCTTTTTTTTTTTTCTAGCACTTTTTTTTTGCTGTGGCTAATAGCAATTCAAGACTATAGAACATGTACCTGCTGCTTCACCTCCACTGTATACCTCACCTCATTCACCTTGTTTTTGATTTCCCCCTTTACTGGATTTTGAAGTAAACATTGTCATCTTCATTGAGATTCAGGGGTTTGTGAGTTGTTTAAAAAAAGAGCTTGTAGTTATTCTGATTTTATAATTGCCCAGATCTAGTAGGCACCTATTCTAATTGCAATGTCACTGCTATATAAGTCACTTATTCTCTTCTCTTGTAAAGAAAAGTCTAAACTACAATGCTAATTCTCTATTCAGATCTTCCTAGGACAGTATATTATTTTTCAGCCTTTAAGATTTCTATTAATTTATGCAGTTTTCTGTTTCTATTTTTTAAACCATATGTATACATTTTTTAATCCAAGCCACATCAATAAAATGTAGCAATTACAATTGTTTTTGACATATTACGCTGGTGGTGCTGCGGTAGCGTTGTCACCTCGCAGTAAAACGCTGTCCGGTTCGATTCTCAGCTAGAGCGTCTTCTGCGTGGAGACATGCATGAATGGGCGTACCTTCGTTGAAGGTTGTGCGTCAGGGCTGGTAACTCGACACGTAAAAGTCAACTACCAATCATTAGCGGACCGGAGTTCCACTGTGGCAACCCCTAACCGGGAAAAGCCGAAAAGACACAACAACCCAAATATGGTTTTAATTATAATTTCTTATTATTTTTCTTACTTTATTTTATTTTATTTTTTTTTTCAGGAATTGGTATGTTCTAAAACCAGCTTGAATGCATAATGCTACTGTGGTGATTGCTCTTATAACATTTTCTCTGAAATTCTTCATTGTAGTATTCATAATATATTGTAATATATTAAGTTGCTAGGAACTCTCTTTTCCTTTATAAAGATCACTGTTTTTATAAGATGCAGTATAAACCCTTTTTCTGGGAATTCAGATGCTTGTCTACAGCTCAGGTCAGTGCTTGAGTCTGTGTTTTCAATATGGTCTGAAGAATTCTGGGTGTATCCCTGCATTATTTGTCTTACACACCTGTGGAATTGAATTTCTTCCACAAGTATACACAAAACATTTACTCTCTATAGAAACAACAGGGACTGGCATATTTTGTGACCAGATCAAGTTTTTTCTAGAGAATTCATGGTACCTGTTGTTATATCTTGTATCAAAAGACTGATAACCTAAGTGAATCAAATCAGTAAGTACCGAAGATTAATTGCTAGCAATTTCCCAACACTGCAGTCTCATTCTTAAAATATACAATGTGAAATTTTTCTGTTTCACACCATTTATAGGATGCATTTTCAAAAATCTGCACATTTGAAAATCCGGTAACAAGCTGTATTTAGTCTGAATTTAATAACAGTCAGAAAAGAATCATTAGGTAATCATTTGAGCTGCTCCCCTGTGTAATCACAAGAATATGATTTTTATCCTTTCTACCAGCACTGCCTGCCAGCCATCAGCCCTCCTGTGACCTAACCATCTCATTTTTTTTTTGGTTGAAAGACAGTCATGGAAGGCTATTGTCCGGGCAGCCATCAGCTATTTCTGCATTGCCTTAAATCTCCTTTATCCATGGTGGTAGTGTCCTGACAGTGATTCCCACAGCACTAATTAAGAAATCACACATGCGCCCATGAACTTGGAGTTCCCATTTACTCTGTTTGAGCTCTGCTTGGTATAACTATGTGTGTCCATGGTCCCTGATGGCTCTTGCCTGTTGTGTCTCCAAGACTCCAGTGGGAGTCAGTACAATGAATGGGGCTGGCATACTCCCACAAGAGTGGGAGAGCTGACATCGATTACTTACTCCCACCCTCTTTAGTCTGTTCCTCCATTACCAGCGACACTAACTCATCCCAGGTTGTCTTGGTCTCAGTCAGAGTTTTATCTGTCTGTACCTTGAAGATAGTTTCAGTCATCCATTGTAATATGAGCACTGATAAAAACATATCATTAAGACCACTACTGAAATATATCCCTAGTGTGCATCACTACAAGATACAGTAACTCATTTTTGTCTTCCCTTTTTATTCCCCTACACTTTTTTTAATTTTATGGAACAAAAATCTCAATTATAGTTGTGTAAAATGTTCTCAAATAAAATAGTCTCCAGGTATCCAGTAGAGTGAACTCCAAACTTCCTGCTTGTTTTTCCCACATTAAAGTGACCATATACAGATTGCCAAATGTACTACTTTTCTTGACACAGTTAACAAAACTATCTGTCTTATACAAATGCCTGTTTTGGATGAAAAATATTATCAGTTTCACACACACACACACACACACACACATATATATATATATATATATATATATATATAGATGTATATTTTGGAGGAAAAAAATCCACCCAGCTGAGGCTGTCACAGGCAGGAAAGGAAGTGGAGATGGACAGCAGATTTAGAAGTCAGAGTGGGGTGGAAGCTAGCAGTATCAAAAATACTGCCACGCATGCCAGGGTTTTTATTTTCCCTAAGGCCTTACTTACAACATGCCAATGTCATATTGTGTGGTGGGCAGACAATGAGGAATGGTTACCGTGGGTAAGTCTGCCATGTTTCCTTAAGATAAACACATCTTCCTGACTCTGTCACATGCCCCACCCAGCAATCACTTCAAACCCTGGCCTCCACCAGGGCCTGTTGAATGATCACCCCATGCCAGCATTCTTACTCCAACTTCAGGTGCGCCCATCCTCTTGTCCAGTTCTGTCAGATATTCGGGCTTTTAGATGAACTTAGGTTGTTCTTGCTGTAGTTAGGGCTTTATCTTTGTATGCCACTAGGCTGTCAGTTAGAGGTAGTTCACATGGCTCTACAACACAATGCCACTTAACGAAAGCAATATCTGTCCCAATTACCTCTAGTCAGTAGAGATACCAGTGTGGATCTTCCCTAAAAATACACAGTAGACCCAGCATAAGCTGAATCAGTCAACAAAAGTAAGACAAGTAAATAAAAATACATCACTTCATCTTTAAATACTATTGATAGTATGCAATCACTATAATATTTAAGTTGTAAAAGTGGTTAGACTCCAAGTTTTAAATTCTTCACTGTGCTACCATAATTACTGCTATAAGCTTATTTTGTATTAATGGCTTTTAATACTTCATTATTATTTTGTTCCTAGTATTATCTCTGGCTTTATATTCAAACAGTTTAACATGTTTCTTTTCTCTTGTTATAACACCTTTTCCCAAATGTACTTGAGAGCAGCACAAGATGGAAACAAATTTCTGCAAGAGGCTTTATTTATGCTTAGTGTTAGAATTCCACTTACACATTTTTGTAATGAATGGAAGACTGGCAACTTTATATATATATATATATATATATATATATATATATATATATATATATATATTTATATATATGGATCCAGGTTACTACATCGACAACTAAGAAGATCGACAGCCACTTCCCCGACACGAAAACACCGACACATAAATAATCGAAACTGCAAATCACGGACATTTAACAGGTAACGGGTTTAAATTTCGCTAATCATGCCTACCATAAGGACTTAGTAATACAATGATCATAACACATGCATAACACTGCCACACTTACTAAAACATGGTAGGCATGATTAGCGAAATTTAAACCCGTTACCTGTTAAATGTCCGTGATTTGCAGTTTCGATTATTTATGTGTCGGTGTTTTCGTGTTGGGGAAGTGGCTGTCGATCTTCTTAGTTGTCGATATAGTAACCTGGATCCATATATATATATATATATATATATATATATATATATATATATATGTGGGTCTACCTGATTATGCAGAAAGCTGAGAAGAACGACAACGAGATAACTGACACCAGAAGATCGACAACAGAGAAGACTGACAGTTGAGAATCCCGACACTGAGAACACCGACATGTTAAGGTAAGTGTGTGATAGTGACAGACGTTAGGGTAGGGTGCGGGTGAGGTAAGTGTGCGATAGTGATGGACATTAGGTTTAGGGGCGGGTTAAGTGAGTTAGGGTTAGGGTGTGGGTAAGGTAAGTGTGCGATAGTGACGGACTTAAGGGTTAGGGGAGGATTAAGTGAGTTAGGGTTAGGGTGCGGGTAAGGTAAGTGTGTGATAGTGACAGACTTAAGGGTTAGGGGTGGATTAAGTGAGTTAGGGTTAGGGTGCGGGTAAGGTAAGTGTGCGATAGTGATGGACCTTAGGGTTTGGGTTAAGGTTAGTGCATATATAGTTGTGTATATAAGGTTTAGTGTAGGTTTGTAAGGTTTTTGGTATGCTTGTGTTGTGTGTGTGTTTTTCAGGAAAGTTATTTGTTGTGTTGATTGTCGGGATTGTGGTTTGTCAGGCATGTAAAGTTTCGTGTTTTTGAACTTTTGGTTTTGCCGTGTCGGTTATTTCGTTGTTGGTGTTTTGGCGTGTCGGTGTTATCAGGTAGACCCATATATATATATATATATATATATATATATATATATATATATATATATATGTATATGGGTCTACTTTAAAACACCGACACGCAAAACACCGACGACGAGAACACCGAGACCGGAAGATCGACAACAGAGATGACTGACAGTTTAAAAGCACAAAACTTCACATGCCCAACAAACCACAATCCCAACAATCAACAAAACAAATACCTTTTCTGAAAAACACACACAACACAAGCACAACAAAAACCTTACAAACCTACACTAAACCTTACATACACAACTATCTATGCACTAACCTTAACTCAAATCCTAACCCTAAGGTCCGTCACTATCGCACACTCACCTAACCCGCGCCCTAACCCTAACTCACTTAACCCACCCCTAACCCTAAAGTCTGTCACTATCGCACACTTACCTTAACATGTCGGTGTTCTCAGCGTCGGACTTTTAAACTGTCGGTCATCTCAGTTGTTGATCTTCTGGTCTCGGTGTTCTCGTCGTCGGTGTTTTGCTTGTCGGTGTTTTCAAGTAGACCCATGTATGTATATATATATATATATATATATATATATATATATATATATATATATATATATACAAAAACTAGCCTGATAGACTGCTGAAGAAAACGCAGTAGCAATCCAAGCACAGTAAGAAAGAACAAACTCTGCATATTCACCACATTGAGGTTATTGTATGCAATTTAATGTTCCAAGAATATATAACTGTGCAAAGCAAATACAATAAACTAAATAAATAAACAAAAGATAAACACTTTCGGGTATTATACCCTTCATCAGATCTAATAATAAACAACAGTGACTTCCTATTTATACAAACTATCGTCCAATTAACACTTAGTCAAATTTGTGCCAGAAAATGTTAAGGTACCTATTAAACTGCTGGTCGACCAATCTTCAGCCATTATTTCCATATCCAATCAATCAAAATTACAGCAGATGTGGTCATCATGAATCCAACAGACACTACTGTTTGAATTCTCAAATCATGCCCTTTCATTGGTGTACATTAGTGCAAATGAATGCCCTGTACTTCGTTTCCACCAATAACATTGATCACTTATTTTATCAAAAGTAGCACTCTTATGTGTGAATTAAAAAGTAAGCACTCTTGTATTTGAATTAAAAACATAAATCTGTGCAACATGTAAAATATATAAAAGATCTATAAAAAACAATGCATACAAAAACATTTTTGTGCCCTCAAAAGGGAGTAAATTGCCTATCAAATGCTAACTCGCAGAATAATTCTTGGAGGGTTACCCATTAGCTATTACCATGCATGCTAGAGATGCTATTGGCTGAATTCCCATACCAAACGCATTAATTGATGTGCAATTTGTACAAATCAATATCCTATATTCCAAATTCCACCATTCTACTTTTGAGGGACACAACATATGTATCTATTAATATTAACAATGATCTCTTAAAATATCAACATTATACATTTCTAAATACAGTTTTGAAATGTATTTATTTATCATTTATTTATTTCCAGTTTGATTCCCGGGGAAGTCCAGTGGGCCCAGAGAGCCCGTTTTCAGTGGAGGCCCAGGAAGAAAAGCTCCATGAAACAGATTACAGTAAAGATAGCAGTCCAATAAAAATAAAAGTACAAGTACAAATACATATCAAATAATACAAAGCGTGAGCAATATTGCCCATAGTGGAAAACTATTGTGTAGATACATATTAACAAATTCACACAGTTAAAGTCAAAATCTCTGACTGACAAAAATAATGTTGTAAACAGGGCTTTCAAGAGGTCGTATAGAATCAATAACAAAACGCCTATAAAATGTTGGTTCGTATGTTAATAAATTAAATGTCCAGATTGCAATGATTTAAGGACGGCTACTAATGTCAAACTTATAGACTGCAAATATATAAAAAAGAAAAAGATATGCAAGTGCTTAAAGCATAACTATAATTTGAAACACAGCAAAGTGCTGTCAAATTCAAATGCGCTCTATTGCTGAAATGCCAAATTGAAACAATCTATTGGTTGGTATACTTAGGCCCATAACCATATTGTAATTCAAAGTATTATCAGAACGTAAATTATAAAAATTGCTCGGATGTTAGCATTACTACCATTCTGATGTATTATGATCAAAGTATTCAGAATTGCTAAAGACACACTCAAATCCAATCTGAAACTGGCAGATGTTGACTAATTGAGTGTTGTGTTCTCACTTATGGACCAATCAAGACCATAGAGAACGCTTTCAACCACGTATACACATAATGGTGAACACAGAGGTTCACAACCTGTTTTACTGTACTGCATCATGATTTACGCAGTAAAATTATTAGTGGTGCATACAAATTGAACATATACTGCTGGAATCACATTAGGTCATTCAAATGAATAGAGGTTAAACTCTATAAATAAAATGAGCATTCTTTAGCCATGTTCAAGCTTTTCAACTAAATAGAATCACTTAAAAACTAAAACTCATATATATTCCTTGTGCTGTGCCAGCCTTATTGGAAATCACTATTGTCATATGCATATAAAAATTATAAATTATGTTTGCCAACAACCTCAATGTCCTCTATTTAACACATAAATAATCAGATGCATATATTGACCAATCACAGCCTATGTTGCTATAGATAAGCCAATCAGTGATTGTTACAATGCCAAGTTGGCAGTAACAAAGGGCAATGCACATGCAAGCAATGTAAGTTATAACAGCTTCATTAGAAAACTCTCAACAACAAATTCGGCAAAACTGACGAATGGCTGATAAAGACAAAACCTGAAAAATATGGTGTATTACCCTATCATGGTCATACATTGGCAAAAAAATAGTATCATATCCAATCAAGATCTGTAAGGCAAGAGGCCAACCAAAACCCCCAGTCTCGCAACTAGAACATTCAAGAACAGATGCAACCTCAAAAACTCAATAGAAACATCAGGGAATATATTGTGACATAAATATGCTATGCCACATAAACATTGTATATATTGTATATCAAGGAGAAACTGTCTAACTAGTAATATGCATTGGTATACTAAATAATAAACCATCAGAAAATAGAACTATTATGATTTAGACATACTATCCAAAGTGTGGATAGTGAAAATGATATATATATAAAGGATAAAATAGTATGATGAAAATAATATATATCTATGTAAACTCATAATGTAGAAAAAAGAGAAAGGAGTAATCATTTGAATAATTGTCATCCTCTTAAAGCTGGCTTATTTGGCAAGTTGGCATTTAGACCGGGTGGTATATACACCTGCATATCAGCTATTAATTTCATCTCAATCTGTTCCATTTTCAGAACAATGTCTCCTCCCCATATCTTTTTCTTGGTTATTCATAGTATCATAAAGGTGAAGTCATGACCAGGATGCGACAAGATGTGTCTATATTAGGGACTTTTCTCATCAAGTCGTATATCAGTTTCATGTTTGGAGATATGCTCCTTAAGTTGTCAGTTGGTTTTACCCACATAGTAACATTCACATGAGTCGCATACTGCGACATATACTACATGTCTAATGTGACAATTCATGTAAGCATTAGCAAAATACCTCTTCTTCCATATTGGATTTACAAAAACCTTAGATCAGATATATATTTACACATAGTACACATTTGACAGGGTAACGTGACTGTGTTTTCAGATCTCTTTATAAATTCTCTCTTGTAGCATACTTGTTGCTGTAGGCTACGGTTCTTCTTAAAACTAAATAGGGGTTTGTCTCCTACCACACTCCTAATCTGGTATCTGGTGTTAATATTTTCCAATTTGATCTGATGACCTGATTGGGCTGTTGAGAACCTTGCTTCCGTACTTGTTGTTCACTTTGTGCCTGACTCAAAAAAGTCGATTTGGCTGTAGTTAATCTCAAGTGCTGGGCATTACATGTGGCTTCTTTGATCTCTATTTTCTTATATCCTCTTGATCTAAATATGGCTCGGAAATTACTGGCTGTTGCCATAAATTCATCATTGTCCATATGTGACCTTGAGATACGTACAAACAGGATTTTAACCACATTCGGAAAAATGTGGGAAAGATGCATACTGCTTCGATGTAAAAGATTGTTTTTAGAGCAGTCCATCTGATATAGACTAGTGGTTATTCTAGTACCTTGTTCTGTAGATAATCTTACGTCTTAAAAATCTGTCTTGCTGTTTGACGATCATACAATAAACTGCAAGAAATCTGTAGTGTTCTGTAGGTAACCAATAAAGACATCCAATTGCTCTTTGTTTCCATCCCATAACAAATATATGTCCTCTACAAATTGTTTGTAGAACTTGAGGTGTGGGGAGAACTGATGGTTACCTAGAACAGTTCTCCAGTTGTGTGTGTGTGTGTGTGTGTGTGTGTGTGTGTGTGTGTGTGTGTGTGTGTGTGTGTGTGTGTGTGTGTGTGTGTCTGTGTCTGTGTGTTTCTGTATCTGAGCAGCGTAGTGGGTCATGTAATACAGTACAATAACTGCATGGCATGTGTCAGTTGACTGCTGTACGTTGTGTGGTAGAAGGGTCTGTATGTGACCAGCAAGATGCTTGATGATATGTGTCTCATTAGAAATGAAGGAAGCACTGTCTGAATTGTACACTTAAAAGATGTTATTAAACATATTTACAGGCTGCTATACTCTTATTATTTTTATTTTATTTATTTTACATTTGTTGACCGGGATAGTCCGACTGGATGCATGTCCATTTTCAGAGGAGGCCCGGGGAGAAAAGCTCCAAGGTAAGCAGTTAAGAATACAGATAAAACATTGCATATTACAAATAGAATATTTACAGTGATTACATACGTAAGCAAGTTAACCAAGTTCCATAGGTTAGAGTTAATCTCAAGTGTAAATCAGGATTAAGTTTCAGTTAAGCTGATTAACAGGTTTTACTCATAGGTTCATAGGTTCATAGGTTCATACTAGGCTATCTGCCCGAGGGCATTTACAAGCCTAGCCCATAGTTTATTATTTTGCTGTGCCTCTGTTGAGCAGTGACACTGAGGTAATCCCAAGATTTGAACAAGGCCAGATTTTATTCCACAGCATAGGGAGTCTTTGGGTGATGAATCTATCCGAGGTTTAAGTCTCCGCCCTTGTGGCTCTGACGGATCTAGATTTTTGAGGTGAAGCATATTCATCAAATCTGGGTTTGACATGTGTGTGTGTTAGGCAAGGGTCACTCTGAGCAAGCGTAAGCGACTGAATAGAGCTGGAGTTCTTTCAGTCGGGCAGCATAGGACAGATGTTTGAGACCCTTTATCCTTTTGGTGAGGAACTTTGTGGCCTCTCCAGCTGCTGCAAGTGTCGGGTCAGATACATTCGAATGGGGCATTGTACTCAATCATTGGTCTGATGCATGATAAGGTGGGCAATGTAGAAGGTCTTCCTAACTACTTTAGCTACATGGGTGTCGAATGACAGACTACTATCAACCTGGGTCCCCAGGTCCCTGATAACTTCTTCTATGCTCAGTGGATTGCCACCTATTTGGTAGCTAGGGGTAACCTTGTTTCATTTTTGGCATTTAACTTTAGGCCATGGCTCTGGCACCAGTTATCCGCTTCTGTGAGACCCTTCTGAAGGATATCTGTGTCAGATGTGTTTTCTACTATGGCGTTTGCAGTCATCTGCAAACTTTGTCAGCCATAACCGTTTGCTTGTACGAAAGTAGATGCCAAACAAGAGTGGGCCCAGGACTGAGCCCTGTGGTACACCACTTGTGACAGGCTTTGAGTCTGACATGAGCAACTCTGACCCTGTGGGTTCTGTCACTCAGCCAGTTTGCAACCCATCTTGTGATGTATGGGTTAACATTTAAGCTGATGAGTTTTTCACAGATCGAGGTAGGCTGTATGGACTGCCTTTCCCTCATCAATGGCTTTGGTGACTGTTTCGAAAAAGTCAACCAAGTTTAGAAGGCATGATCTGCCTTTGACAAAGCCAAACTGGGATTACTTACACTTTATGGTAAGTTTTGCATTAAAATAATTACTGTTCATACAATGAAAGGTTTTATGCAAGATTCTATAAGAATACTACATTAACAGTGTTTAAATGATAGATTGAGAAACACGTAACTGAAAAGAATATGCATAAAATATTGTAATGAATAAACTAGGCAGCCCAAACATCATGTCTGAATTAGAGTCAGTAAATTAATGAAGTGTGTGAAATGCAATATGTTGAATATTTTGGGACCTGAATGCATATATCAGTAAAGACAGAAAAGGATATTAAATTATGCCTGGGTCCATATGAGTGGGGCAACAGGAATAAAGAAGGAGAGGCCATTCTAGAATTCTGGCTGGCAAGTGACTTAATGGTAGCCAATACATGGTTCAGCAAAAGATATCACATACAAGAATGGCCAACTTGGAACTCAGGTAGACTTCCTTCTAGTAAGGAAAGGCACTGGGGTAGAATCAGTGTTTGCATAGTCAACCCCAGTGAAATAGTCGGCCCACAGCATAAACCACTCATTGCCACAATCTGCCATGAGCAGTGGTCAGAGAAGGATCTAAGGTCAAAAGAGACTAGTTTTGGAGAGAGTAACTGTTTAATGACTACACAGAGCATTAGATAATGAGATCAGAGATGAGCAGCTTATATATTCAGATCAGAATGCAGCACAACCACTCTGATGTTTGCAGTGTGGAAGTTAGTTGAAAAGAAGATAAAGATGAGGAAAGAGCCCAGTTGTGTGTGCCTAGACATGATGAATATAAGAAGGTCCCAAGAAAGCGGATTTGGACAGTCTTGTGATGGTTTGGAGTCCTAGAAACATTGATAGAATTAGTTCAGGCTATGTACAGGGACTCAATGACACAAGTACGAACAGTGTTCAGACTCACAGAGAGGTTCCCAGTGGGAGTGGCTATGCATCAGGGTTCAGCTGTGAGCCCACTGTTCTTCATACTGGTGGTGGACTACATTAGCAAACAGGTCAGAGGGGACAGCTCAACAAACATGTTGTACATAGATGATATGGCATGACAGGCAGAATCTGAGCAAGAACTTCAGCAAAGTATATGGGAATGAAATGCAAAACTGAAGGCACATGGGATGAAACTGAGTGGCAGCAAATGGGGGAAATCATAAGAAGCTGAAAACTGAGATAGAAGGGAAAATAGTGGAACAGGTTAACAGCTTCAGGTATCTGATGGGGTGGTTGTGGCGAAGGAAAAGCTGAATAGATAGATTATAGCTAGAATCCGAGGTGCTGCAACCAAGTGGCACAGAGTGCCAGGGGTAGTGTGTGACAGAAGAATGCCAAAGAAGCTGAAAAGTAAGCCATACAAAACAGTGGTGCAAATAGTACTACTGTATGGTCTAGAGACATGGGTAGTGAAAGCAGAGCAGTTTAGGAGGCTAGAGGTGATAGAGTTGAAGTGCCTGAGATGGGTAGTAGGATGTTCACAGTGTAGAAGCCCAAGTTACTCCATCTGCAGAGAAGATCAAAGAGAACAGATTATACTGGTTCTAGTACATGTGCAGGAAAACAGAAGACAATCTGTTGAAGAAGATTTGAGATTGACAGGAAGAATGCAAGAAGTAAGAAGGGCATCCAAAAAAAGATCGATAGATTATACGAGAGAATACCTACACCAATCAGTGATGACTGTCAAAGAATGTAAAAGAGTGCCACTGAATTGTGAGAAGATGGTGACAATTGATGTAACACCCTAACTCCATGTAGAAAATGGGAAACGGGAGTTGATTATGATGAGGATGATGATTTCAAAGCAAATAATTTGAGAGCATGTGATCGTAGAGATATGTAGGTCATTCCAGAAACTGTCAAGGGTGAAGACAAAGCTGGAGCTGATGCTAGACAAATGATATCTCCATCTCTCTCTCAATATATATATATATATATATATATATATATATATATATATATATATATATATATATTTATCTGTGTTTGACTGCGGAAGTTTTTAAAATATTTCTTCAGTAAAAACAAACATCCTGATTGTGGCCCAGATAACTTAGGGTGGATAAATGAGAAGGGCTTATTGGGGACAGGATGGAAGTGAATGACTGACACTGACTTATTCATCTTTTAGGAGGGAGGCAGCCTGACCCACTATACTGCTGTAATGCAGTATAGGCAGGTGTAGCAGCAGGCCCACCCAAGTATCACATTCATATATTGTAACCAGATACACTTTCCCAGAAACATGCATATTACTGGGTCAATACTGTGGGAGTTTGTGTGCGGCAAGCTGCCATGTGTATAACAAAGGATAAGATCAATTAGAAACCGTGATGGCTGCCTTAAGAGTGGCCTCTCATAACTGGCTGTCATCCATGCAGATCAAGTCAGCCAGTCTGATAACAAGAGGGCAGATAAATAGCATCTGTACTCTGTGTGCTATATTATATTAGAAAAAGGGCTTAAAAATGAGCTATGTATACTGGATGCTCAAGTTTCAAATGGGTGAATTACTGTAGATGGAGTGAGACCAATAAAAGAAATATACCTGCTCCAGCAAGAAATCTGTGAGCTGAGACTAAAATCCTTTATTGGAATCATTGTTTCCTTTCCTCTCACTAAACAAAGGTCATAAAAATCTGCAAATAGTGAGCAGGGTAACAACAAGTAACACAACTAACACAAGTAAGTGCAGCACAGCAGTTAAAAGGAGCAGCCATTTATTTTCTCTCACTAAACACGAACAGCATTTTGCACTACTTATGCTGTTAATACATTGTGAGCTACTTTCTATAGTATTTAATTACTTCTGCAGGGTTTTACGCATAGCTGTAATCATCCAGTGTTCTGCATGGTCTTATATGTTAAAGTTAATTTGTCCAATGTACTTTATCAGATGTTGATATTTTGCACATTTTTATATAGGATTATTGATATATATATATATATATATATATATATATATATATATATATATATATATATATATATATATATATATGTATATATATCAACATATATTCATGAAAAACTCTTTTTTGTTCTCTCTCTCTCTCTCTCTCCCTCCCTCTCATTTAGTGTATCCTGGTTCTCAGTACCTGTTTTGTTTTAACAGTCTTGCCAACAAGTTATTGATTCTGTTCTGCTGTTCTGCTTCCCTATTGGCTGCCATATTACACAAACATTTTCCCATTGACATACACTTTGCTATAATTTCAGTAATTACTATTTCTAGGCAGTTTGTCTTGCTGACATCTTGATAAGCATTTGAGTGTTTCTTTTTCTAATAGTGCCACTTAATATGTATTTTAAAGGGAGCTGTTTACTTCTCATTTGAAGTGTCTGTGTGTGATGCTCCTTGCTTTACACTGTATGTGCTACTTTCTTATAATGCTTACAGAAGCAATTTTTTTAAATTAGCTTATTATTTTTAGTTGTTTACATTTGATTTTGCACTGATAAATTACAAGTATACTGAAAATTAAAATTTTCTTCAATTTATTGGTTTCACTGATTGCATGTTGTAAATTTTGTTGGTGGCTTTATGGGCATGCTCACACTTATTATCTAATATCATTTTTCATTTGCCATCCTGCCTGGTTCCCACTCAGACCCCATTTTCTGGCCTCCTGAGGTATCATCCTTTTATATTGACTTATGTCCACCCATATTGTTATATCTATTTAATTAGTTCCTTTCCTGCTATCACTGCACTGCCTTAACCCGCAGTGACTCTGTTACAATTCTGTAAATCATGTCTATAGCTCTTTACCATTAAGTAATTAAATCAAAAGTGTTTTCTACTTTTTATCTAGTGATTCTTCTGTATTTACTTAGGGCTTCAAGAGTCCCTATTACTTTCACCTTTCTGTTACTAATAGCATGTTTTTGTTTTGGTAACCTGTCCATCTCTTTAATTATTTACAATCTTTTTATTATTTCTTCATATCTAAATCAATACCATATTACCTCTGCCTGTAATGATTTTATGTATTATTTTTTAACATATTTTCAAACAAGCTATTTTTACCTAATAGAAACAGCTCACACAACCGTATAGTTTACATCTTCCTTTACATTTTTATTTTTTTTACTACCTTATGCGTATGTCACTACACTAAAACAAAATATACAATTACTGCTCTGTAAAAATGCCACTAAACTAATAAATTACCTACCTGTTACTAAAACCAGAATAAAATTTGCATCTTTTAATACAAGGTTACATTGAAAGTATATCTGATCCCAACCTCACATTGCCTCCGACATACAGAATATTCTCTTACCCCTGAATTTTTGTTTACTTAATACTGGTAGCATCAACACTAAGGCTGAACAAATAAACACTTTCTTACAAATGTTGTTGTTTGTCTTTTGGCTTTTTCCCGGTTAGGGGTCGCCACAGCAGAACTCCGGTCTGCTAATGATTGGCAGTTGATTTTTATGGTGTTGAGTTGCCAGCCCGATGCCCAACCTTCAACGAAGGCATGTCAATTCAACTCATGTCTTTCAAACGCCCACTCGAACACGGGGAGGACATGCAGACTCCACACATGCATTCCCCTAATATCCTTGCTTTTACTGAGTCTTAGATTAATGGCAGTAAACCTACACTTCATTTCCATCTCCATGATTATAATTACATTCTTAATGACAAATATGGAGACGAAAATGGAGGAAGAATTATGCTGTCATGTCACTCTCATTTACAGTTAACTTCACACCACCAAGCAAATTCTGCTTCATTTGGTCCTAATCAGCTCAGTCACCATATTAATTTTTCCAGTGATGAGGAACTTTCCATTTCTGTTGCTTACCTGTCTCCACTTTCCTCTCTTACCAATGTCAGACATGTAATTTTAACATTAAAACAAAATATTTTACCTAGCAGGAATCATATTATTCTGAGTATATTTAATCTAATCATCAGTGCCCCTAAAAATTATGACCTACCTATTTGGCTTAACTGAAATAATATCCAATTGTACCAGACACAATGGTAAAAGTAATAACATCTCCCCAGTGACTTAATTATTATTATATTCTTAATACAAATTTTAATCAATTCATTACCCCCATTTTTTAAGTGATAATTCACAATTAATAACTTTTTGGTGCATCTCCTAGACAACAAGTTTCATTTCTTTTACAGAAAAGCCAAGCAAAAGCTGTTCTACAGGGCCCACACTCTCACAACTAGACTAGTCTACTGTACTTCCCACTCACATGCCTGACATAGTTACCAATTCTTTAACATCGATTCTTCTCTCCATTAAAAAAAATGACCATTATCACAAGACTGGAAAATCCAAGCAGTATAGATATCTGGCTAACAAATTAACATTGTTGCTTAAGCTCAGAAATGAAGCCTAACAACATGTATTACCTTATGCAATTTTGGTTACAAAGGCATTAGAAAATATAATGCTAACTACTAACAATATCACCAAGCTTCACTTTACAGTCACCCTAAGAACATCTTGTTTCAAGTAAATCAAATCATTTGAAGGAAAAGTTTTAATTGTTTACAAATAATTTCTGTATCACAATATCAGTTCCACTTTCACCTAATGATTTTCTTTCACATTTTTTAATATTCTCTGTTTTCCTCATCTCCTCTAATTTTTCTAACATCAGCACATCACCTCTAGACTTCTCTCCAGTAATCTGTGTAAAGCAGTTGCAAAGTGTCATCTTGAAAACGCCTTAGCAATATTCCTACTTAAAACCCTCCAAGAATTGATTCTTCATCCATGGTTGACTCAAACGTGTTCAATGCATATGCTTTGTCCTTTGAATCTCTGTTTTTGTCATAATATTTTTCTAAAATATGGAATGAGGTATTTGTCAAGCATATTCTAAAAATCAAAAATCCCATCTCCTGAGCTAATTTTAGACCTATCTGAATTCTGCTAACATTAGCTAAAATTATAGAGAAACTTGCTTATAATCAGATTTCCAAATGAGTTGTTGATCAAGCCTCACTTTCCTCAATCCACCATGGCTTTTGGATCAGTATAAACACTGACAGCTGTTTGGACTTTTTTAGATGATAAACAATCACATGTTCTATGTTATTGTTAATCACTGTATTCTCCATTCTTTACTGATAGTGTATGGTATTATCATCAGCACCTCACAACGATTTCTTAACTTTCTCACTGTCTCTTTTATGTGAAAATAAATGTTTGCTTTTCTGAAGCTCCATTACATAAAGTTCTCTTTCAAGGTGCTGTATTGTCACCCTTGCTATTCTCTAGTTATATTAATAAGCCACCATCTGATATTCCTAATCTCCCTGTTATTTTTTATGCTGATGACATGCTCATTTATATACGTCATTCTTTTTTCTCTAATATAAAGATGCTTCTTCAGTAAGATATACTTTTATTAGACAATTGGATTAATACAAAAAATGCTTCTTAACCTTGAAAAAATGTATTGTTATTTGGCTCTAAACATTGCTTTATTTTTAATATATAATAATAGCATATATCCCTGCTACCTAATCTAAAATAGTCTTAAGTCCAGGACAACAGCAGGTGGAGAGAGGGTTGGCATGTTAGATGGGGGGGGGGGTCCATCAAATTTTATTATAAATGACCATCAGAATAATACACTAGAAACTACTGTTTCACTCAAATACTTGGGTCTGTAACTTGAGCAAAAGCTAATTTTTCAATTTCGTATCTGCAATGCTGAGTTAGAAATTCAACAAACTTTGTTTGGACATGGAGGGTATCTTTCCTTTTATCTCCTATCATAGGAGAAGCTCTAGGGAAAGTAATTTCAGTGACTCAACTAGATTATGCCCTTACTCTAGTTTCATCTATGCAAAAGAAAAAACATATTTTCCCCCTTTTCTCCAAATCTCTTTGATATGAGTATAATTAGTGAACATCTTAAAACCACAATCAACAAGTAATAATTCCAAAAACAGAAATAAAGAATGCATTACCAAAAGGAATAAGCAGATACAAACAATAAGAAAATATATTAATATGTAATCATACACAGCTAATAACAAGTGTGCAGTGTGCTAAATTTTGTATCAGTAGGGAAAAAGTTGAACTAGATCCCAAGTGAAGGAGAGGGGGAAGATATTTGCAAGGGGTTAGTAGCAAAGATGTGTAGAAAATACTGTACAACAGAAAGCATAGAGGAAGACTAATTCTTTTTTCAGTAATCAAGGCTATAGCTAAAGGGTTGATAAATACATTTCCTCACAAATTTTATTATTCTTGCTCCAAGAAGCAAACATTATTGTTATATTTTAAGAAAAGCTATCTGGCTACCATTAAAAAACAAAAAAGAACAAACGGTTGAAGAGACTGCAACACCGGTTTTATTCACCAACAGAAAAGAGGACAAAGCAAGTTAAACTTTAAGCACTTTTCGTCTGCTCACTCGTAGACTTCTTCAGAAGTTAGAAATAAAATCAATTAAGCATACTTAAATAGAAAACAGCTGTGAAAAGTGCGGGAAACTGTCCTGTAATTGAATCATCAATAAATAAAATTACCTTAACTTAAACCCAAATCTTTTTTGCTCAATAAGACATCAAATATACATAAAATTTACATAAAAAATAAAAAGTATATATGTACGAAAAATATATACATAAATATACCTAAAAAATGTTTGAAAAGTAAGTTATCTATCTTTGTAAGCTTTTAAGCTTTAAAATGCTCATAATTGAACATGTTTCGTTCAAACCTGGAAAATTAAATGCATTTAATTTCAACTGCCAAACTAATTCTAGTTCTTTCAATTTGAAAGATGCCGGACCACCTCTGATATCATTGGTAAACTGGTCAATAACCATAAATTTAAACTGATGTTGTGTATTTAAATGGACATGTTTTGCTAAGGCATTGTCAATTTTATTATGGCTGATAGCATAAATGTGCTCATAGATTCTCTCATGGAACCTCCGTTCTGTTTTAACCACATAAAATGCGGGGCAAACAACACATCTTGCCAAATAGACAATAAACTTAGTATTACAATTAAATTTAAATTTTAATTTATATTTCTGTCCATTAATCTCAGAAGTGTTTGTCACATCTATGTATTTGCAATAATTGCAATTTTCACACTTGAATGTCCCAGTGGTTCTAGGCACCGTTAATTGATGTCTTTCTAGGAGGGTTTTTAAATTACTCCCTCTCTTAAATACTATTGAAGGTTTACTACCGAGACGTTCAAACATCTCATGATGACTCTAAACAAATCCCAATTCTTGTATACTACTTTAACTATAGAGTTACTTAGTACATTGAAAGTTGTTATAAAATTACATTTTGAATGTTGTTCCCTCTGTACTGTCTGCTCTATAGATCTGGAATAATACTTTCAGTGTTAGATGGAAGTTTTATTGATAATATTGGTTTCAACAAGAACCTTTCTCTTTTAGAAGTGACCTCATCAATTAGAGAGTCCAATAAGTCTTCAGGGTAGCCACGATGCAAAAACATTTGTTTCAAAAATGAACATTCCTTAAAAAATTCTGTATTCAAACTCGAAATTCGTGAGGCTTTCACCAACTGGCCTTTGACTACAGATCATTTTTGGTGGAAAGGATGGCAACTTGAAAAATGCAAAAAAGAATTTGAATAGGTTATTTTCCGAAATATTTTAGCTGTATAGCTCTTTAACTCTTTGTTTTTTACTAACAAAACATCTAAATAAGAAATAGATTCAGAATTAAAACTACGTAAACTGTAAAAAATCTGTTGAAGAGTTAAACTTATTTACTAACTCATTAGCTTTAACTTCATCACCGTTAAGTAAAACAAAAATAACATCTAAAAATCTAGTGTAAAATAATATACACTCAGAAACACTCACATCATTAAATACAAAATTTGCTTCCCAGTGGGCCATGACCAAATTGGCCACACTGGCTCCACAAGGTGAAGCCATTGCAAGCCCTACTTTCTGTAGGTAAAACCTATTGTCAAACATAAAATAATTGTCAAAGTGAAATCCAACAATTCCATTATCAAAGCTATATCTTTATTTGGTGCTGCATGTTTCCGCATTATTGCTGCAACCCACTCTATACTAACATGGTGAGGAATGCATGTATATAAGTCTTTGACATCAATTGTTAAAAAGTTCGTATCATTTTTATATTCAAGATTGTTCACATTTGACAAAAAAGACCAAGAGTCTTTACATATTTGTTTTTCTAGAACTATGAACTTCTGCAACATAGTGTCAATAACTTTCGAACATGCATATGTGGGAGAACCCCTACTATCAACTAATGGTCTCATAGGTGGGTTGTTTAAATCCTTATGTATTTTGGGGATTCTGAACAAAGATGGATATTTTGGGAATAAAGTAATCATACAGTTAAGGACTGCTTGGTCTACCCGTCCCTCTATAAACAAGTCATTCAGATAGCATTTAATCAGATTATAAGCCCTATTTGCTTCTGATCTAGAACTCTCCTGGTAAGTGCATACAATTTATATAGTCAACCTAATCAAACACCACAAGACCTTCCCCTTTATCAGGTTTACAGATGCGTATATCTTGGGACTGTATATATTTCACAAGGTCAAGCTCACTGATATGCTCATCATCATTATTGGTAGATTTAGCCTTATAGTTGACTATATGTCTAAAATCCAATTCACATAGTTGTTCAAATGACTGGAGCAAAGGGTGCAATGGAGGGATAAACATACTTGCAATTCTGAACACATTGTCACATGTTACATCAACTGAATTTGTAAAATGTAATTGGAGATTCAGTTTCCTTGTGAAAGTTTTAAGTTCCACAATAGATTTAGCAATATCCATACGTTGCCGTGGGACGCATGTGTGGCCTTTGGCCAAGAACTCTACCATATCTGGAGAAATCTCACTGGTCGAAAAATTATACACCTTGAAATCCTCGTCTTTATTAGCAATGATCTTGGGTAATTCAGAAAGATGTTGAAAATCAGTATAACAGGGTTCAATGTCAGAGAAAGAGTTAGAATTAATTTCATGTTCGACACTGGCTTCATCTTTACTGGCTTCTATAGAAGGGGAAGAAGCTCCTAGAGTGGGTTGTAGACTAACACCCAAGAGATCTTCCATATATGACATTCCAAGAAAAACACTACAGTACAATTAGTGACAATATACAATGGTGTAATCTATGGGGCTCTAATGAAACACTACATTAAGAATTCAAACAACATAGAGTAAAAAAGTCTTTTGGCTTTTCCCGGTTAGGAGTTGCCACAGCGGAACTCCGGTCTTCAAATGATTGGCAGTGGATTTTTACAGTGCCCAGTTGCCAGCCCGACACCCAACCTTCAAAGAAGGCACACCCATTCACGTAAGCACCTACCTGCACATCTTTAAATATCACACGACCATGGGGAGGACATGCAGACTCCACACAGAAGGTATTCCAGCCGGGAATTGAATGGGAGAACCTCTTGCTTTTAAGGCAACAACGCTAACTGCTGCACCACCGCGGCCTTCAAACAACAGAGTTGTTGTTGTGTCTTTCAGCTTTTCCCAGTTAGGGTTCACCACAGCGGAACTCTGGTCCGCTAATGATTGGTAGTTGATTTTTTACGTGTCAAGTTACCAGCCCTGATGCACAACCTTCACTGAAGGTACGCCCATTCACGCATGTCTCCACGCAGAAGACGCTCTAGCTGAATCAAACCGGACAGCATCTAACTGTGAGGCGACAACACTACCGCAGCACCACCACTGTGGATCAAACAACATAGAGTAATGGTCTAAAATAAAGAATTCTCAAGGAGCCAAGAGGCATCAACCCCTATATCACTAGGTGAGTTCCAAACTGGCTCGCAGATAGAACCCACAGTGTGAAAGTAGCTGACTCCAAGTCAGACTGCCAACCAGTCACGAGTGGAGTCCCACAGGCATTGGTCCTGGGTCCTCTCCTGTTTGGTATCTACTTCTCAGAAGTCCAGGCCAACACGAAGGGACTCTGGCTGACAGAGTTCGCAGATGATTGCAAGTTGGGAGCCATTATAAACTCCCCAAGTGATGTTGACATCCTACAGAAAGGACTCACTGAACCCAATGACTGGTGTCAAAACCATGGCCTTAAGCTCGATGCCAAAAAATGTGTTGTCATCCCCTTTCAGAAAAACCCAGTTCCCATGAATTACCACACTGATGGTAGTCAACTGAACACAGAAGGCATTGTAAGAGATCTGCAAACACAGGTTGACAGCAACCTCTCTTTTGACCGCCACATTGCCACTGTGGTTAGAAAGTCCTTCTATGTGGCACATCTCATTACTAAAGGTTTTGCATCCAGGAAGAAAGAGGTAATTGTCTCCCTCTACTCTTCTCTCATTAGGCCAATCATCAAGTACAATGCCCCATTTATCATGTACCTCACTAGACACCTGCACAACTGGAGAGGCTGCAAATGTACCTCACAAAGAGGATCTTAGGCCTTAAACACTTCTCTTATATGGACAGACTCAAAAAACTCCAACTATTTTCTGTCTCATACCGCCTACTTAGAGGCGATCTCTGCTTGACTTACAAAGCCATGTCTGACCCAGCTCTGTTAGAAATGCTACATCTAAAGAAATCCCAATCCCTCCACACCACACACTCCAGAGACTCAACCTCATTACCACAATCAACAGAACATGCTGGAGAGACAGGTTCATAACCCAGAGACTGCTCATACTATGGAACAGACTTCCCATATATGCCAAATAGTGCACCTCACTGGCCCTCTTCAAGGGAAATCTTGATGAGTGGATGGGAAATAGAAAATTTACCCCGGGGATCACTCCAGTGGCTCTACTTGACAGAGGCACTGGGAACTAAGGTCGGGTGGCACGATGCCAGGGTAAACCTATGGGCTAGGCTTGTAAAGACTCCAGGCCATTAGCCTAGTACACACCTATGAACCTATGAACTTAAGCTATCTGGCTATCTGATTCTAAGGCTGTAGATGGTAGTGGATAAGAATGGGACTCATGGATAGTAGATAAGATGACTGTTGCACTAGAGTTTGGGGTATTTCACTGTTAAGTTTGCTGTGTGGTAGATGATGTTAGCGGGATGATGTTAGCGGCTTAGTTGAAGGGAAGTGTGTACAAGTTGCAGCCAAAGTTACAGGCATTGAGTGATGCTTGTTGGGAATGGCAGCAGATTCTCCTATCAGTAAGTACTGAGGTTTGCTGGCTTGGGGATAGGTGACATGTGCTAGTAGCAGACAGTTGCCTGATGGGTTAGTATTGGGGATTGTTATAATCTGCAAGGGTCATGTGGTTCTAGTTTACACGGAGGAGAATTAGTCAGGGTGTCTGGTACAAGAGGAGGTGGGGAAGGAGAACAAGTTGTTTTGTGGCTTAAAATATGGAATGTCAGGGAGTATAATCATCATTTTAATAGGGAGACGATGCTGGTGAGGCTTTAAAGGCAGGGGAGTATTTTGTCATACTGCAAGAAGTAAATCCAAAGAAGAGTGAGTAAGGGGAGCATTTGTAAGGGAGGGTTTGGTTTATCTGTAGCTGTCCTCTTTTGGGGAGGTGGAACAAGGGATTATGATTCTGAAAAGTAAGTCAGTGATAGAAAACATAATGATATTGGAAAGGAATTATGAGGAGGTGGTTAATAGTGAAGGTACGGGGAGATGACAGAGTTAGGAAGATTTCATGGAGAAATAGTGACAATGGGAGAATTTTTAGTCCATTCTTATACTTCATGAGAGAAAATGAGAGAGGTAGCATTAGAGTTGTAATGGATAAGAATTATATGTGGAGGTTAATGTGGGGCTGGATAGACTGTGAAGAGGGAATGTTTATATGTAAAATGTAATAATGACAACTGCAGGACAGATGCCATGTTGCATCAAGCAAATGAAAAAATAAATTCACTCATATTTTTAATGGTTTGATTCACATTTAGAGTCTGGGGATATCTATAAGTTTGGTAAATGCTCAGTGGTTTACATGTCAGTTGCAGAAGTCATGTTTTCTACCCATTTATTTCAGTCATTTTACATAGCCCCCATCACAGTACTACTGTCATTTGCTACAGTCATGTGTCTTTGTCACATCTCTTCAGATAAGGCTGTTTGGAATCGAAATCAGAGTTGTTGTTGTTGTTGTTTTGTGTACGTGTGTTAATATATGAAACTGCGGTAGCTATTGTTTACAGGACAGCAATTTACAGATGAGTTAAATTGATTTACAGTGTTTCAATGTGTTTCAATGTGTGATGATTTTTGGGTTGCCAAAGGAGAAAAGTACGGTGGGTGGCTGTTTCTTTTCCTTGGTGAGAATGTATAGAAGTAGTAAGAGTGTCAGGTATATGTTCAGCATATGCTAGCCATGGTTATGCAGATATAATCCCATGATTATTCCCATTTTTCTTGGGATTTAATTGATCGGCTTTAGAAAAAAGACACACAACATTCTATATTATAATGCACACTCATCAGCTTGTCCTACCCTAGCTTATAACAGAGTTCACCTGATACATACTTTTCTATAGTTTTCCTTGACAATTAAGCTTTGTGAAGGAGTTTGTCAGGTTTAGAGATGCTGAATGTACTTAACAGAAAATCAGATAGCAAACTAAGGCACAGATGCCTGATTATATGAGCACATAATGTAACAACGGCACCTTTGAATGCTCCCAACCCAAACAGAAGTGTCATATCTTGTAAATCTTGATATAAAAATCATTTTATTGATTCTGAGCTGCAGACACTTTAAAATTATTCCATATTGCTCTGGTATGCCAACTGATTCATGCAAGTACATTAATAAAATATAACACATATAACAGAAATATGCCTGAGGTTTTACTTGTGTTTCATAATTGCCACTTGAATATCACTCATACTATTACCACTTGGATACTATAATCAGAATTAATTTGTAAACTGCATATAAAGTGTCTTAAAAAGTGAGTAGGATGGGGAGTTGGCAGATAAAATAAGACTGATGAACTGTCTGCTGCTGGCTGGAGTCCTAGTGACACAGAACCAGTTCCAAGTATGAGGCAGTAGTAAACTTACCAATACATACTGCTGTGCACAGCTAGCAGATACACATTATAACTTTGTGTGTGTTAAGCCACAAATCACTGGATTTTAGAGGACCGAGTGATGTCACACAAAACCACTATGCTGAGTAAGTGTAAAGTGATATGAAGTACAGTGGATATGATATTTAACAGTACAGTAAAGGAATACATGTAGCTTGTCTTCTATACTTTTCTGTGCTAGTACCCTATAAGACAATTTGCAGTACATGCAACAGTCTCTGTGTGGATCTGAATGTTTTTTTTTTTTGTCAGTGGCATGCAGTACCCAGTTTTCTTATGTTTAGCGATATTTCCATTTTGTTTCAACGAGAAGTAATCAGTTTATGTACTACATAGCAGAATACAGAACAATCAAGGAAAACTACAGCAGAACACTGGGATTCTGAACTTTATACATTTCCTTCACGGGCAGTTCCACTTGCATATTAAAATCCATAATATGTTGATATATTACCAGTGAGAAGTCTATACATGCCACCAATATGCCTAGATTAGGAATAGACAATGGTGTGAATAAGATCACTTTAGGGTGGAAAGAAGGCCAGAGAACATCTTAGGTCTCTCTTTACAGAAGTAAAGAGGGAAGTGTACTCTGTGCTATGTCAACGTGTCCAGAATGGTGAACATCTTGTAAATGCACTAGATAGAAATCACATTAGCATTGCAGATCCATGAGAACTGATACAATTCATCACTGCCTATCGTCTCTCAATATGTAAAGCACACATCATGTCAGCAAGGGCAGTCAGCCATAGAATCAGCAGAAAAAGTAGACCATTTCGGGATCTACCTGGACTATGGTTTTCAGATCTGAAGATCTTCTCATTTGTAAAGATGCAGATCTAAAATGCCCCAGAGGAGAGCCCCGAAGATAATAGCCTTTGCTTTGTTTTTTATTTTGTCTAAGGAGAGGTTAAAAGGTCTAATGAGTGTATATTGGAAGGACATATGATGGAGCTATACAAGTACTACAAGGAAGTGAAAAAGGTAAGGTCACTCTTTTCAAGGCAAATATTTTTTCAGTAATAGGGAATATGTGATAAAGTTAGAGGGACAGTAAACTTAAGGACAGATTTCCTCACAGATCATGTGGTAGAAAATAAGAACACATTCCACAACAAGAGGAAGAGATTGACACAATTATTGCATTTAAAAATACATGAGGTAAACCTAAGGGAATTCTGAAGGTGTGGTGTGAGGTGCAAGAGACTTTGATGAAAGCTTGCCAAAAAGGCTGCATGTAATGGACTTTATATATCAATGAAAGCATTTACAGCTAAAGTTTTATGAGTGTGCACTTCTTCAGACCTTTTATGAAACAGCAAAGCTACAAACTCAGATTGGCAAGCAATGTGAACCTATGAACCTATGTGTGGCAAAGACGCCTGCCTGCTGGTAATCTATAAAGACATTAAAATCAGATGCCTTGATCATGACAGTACCTCACAGAGGCACAATCCACTGAACACCCTTCAAATGAAAACTCACTTTCATCAGCTAATGAAATGACCTTACTGGCTAGCATCCCCTGTTTTAAACAACCCGCAAGGATTACCAATAAATAAGGAGAGGCAGGGTAGCTATGGAAATCATTGTTGAAGAGATAAAGACGAGCTCATTACAATATGGTATAAAAGGTATATTTACCATGTAATCCATCTAACAGCACGTTTAGTACATCTATAATACAGAATGAGGAACAAGCATACTTACTAAGGATCCAACCAAGGCACTGTCCATACCATGATCTGCTTCTCCCAGGACTAAGGGAAGCACACAAATTAGGGTTCAGAACTCAGCATTTCACAAAGTGGGTCAGAATGTATGTTTCTGCATTCACTGAAGGACTCACAACTGAGGAGAGAAATGCAAGTGCAGTTTAAAATGTATTTATTTATTTAACATTTATTTACTGGGAAAGTCCAACTTGGAACAAAGCCAATTTTCAGCAGTGGCTGGAGGAAAAATGCTCCAGATGCATGTCTTTGTAACATGGGAGGAAACCGGACTACCCAGAGAAAACCCACACGATTGCAGGGAGGACATACAGACTCCACACAGAAGGCACTCCAGCCGAGAATCAAACCAGAGAATCTCTTGCTGTGAGGCGACAACACTACCGCTGCACCATTGCGCCATTCATAATAAAAGTATGATAGTGATTGTTTATGATCTACGCTTCTAACTGTTATACCCTTTACATCACAGAAGCAAAGTAGTCTTGGGAAACAAGTATGCAAATTTTATAGACAGCCAATGGCAAGGCACCAAATTCTTGCACAAGTGGACAGCTGTCTAAGGAAAATGAAAAAAAAGGACCATATTATCCAGTGTATCTATGGATTGCTGTTAACAGTATAGGTCTTTTCCATTTCTACTAAAATGTGAAAACACCATAGGTTTATATATGTAAATACTATATTTACAACCTACTGGTCTTCAAAAAGTTGAATGACATAACTCCATGTGGATATAATCTTGGATGGTGTTGTGTATAATATATGTGTCACTTTTTTGCATTACTGATATTTACTTTTTGTAGTAGGTGTCTTGATGTAGTATTAACTCTCCCAGAAGTATCTTCCAGATATAAACTTTGAAACATATCAAAATAAAATCAGATATTATCTTATAGCCCAGGCACAGGTCACTTCTAATTACACTTTAAGAAACAGAAAATAATGACAGTTCCTCAAGCCTTTTTGAACAGTTAAAGTTTTCCAGATCTACATTTTGTAGTAAGGAATCATTTACCTTTTCAAATTCTTTCAAGTTAACTCCTTGGGTGATGTATTCCAGGCAGAGATTTTCAAATAGAACTGGATCAAATATTACTTTATGGATTAGGTAGCGGTCACCTCTAAGTAACCTATAAGACACAGAGTATAATAATGACAGTTTCTGAAGCCTGAATAGTTCAAAGCCTGACTCCCTAGTTAACCATTTTCACCTTTAATTAACTACTCCTGTCAATTCAAACTCTTCTACCTACTAGTATGATTAATCATAGAAATACCTTCCAAAGTTCTCTATTTTGAATCACCGAGTTGATAACAGTATTGTGTTAGACATGCACTCCTATATCTAACTTTATGACTTAATAAGTGTTAATATTCATACTATGTTATTAGAAGTTAAGCTACTGACTTCTTACCTTAGTTATATTCAACTGTAACATCTGACCTGTGAACACTACTGTATCTTGTTTATTGTACTTTAATATTGTACTCTATGTACTTGTCAATGTCTAACTTTCACCTTTGTTCATTCAGCTGTTACTCTTATCTTATGTATTCAACTGCGACTCTTCTATTATATGTGATTGTTAATGTGGAGCTTTTCTTCCTGGGCCTCCACTGAAAATGGATTCATTACGGCCCAGGGGACTTTCCCAGTAAACAAATGCAAATAAATAATTAAATAAATGTTCTCCATCCCTGTTATTTTTCTAGTAAGGAATGACTGTACCCTTTCAGGATCCTCCTGTGCCTTGCTGAAAGCCTACAACATGTAGCATTACATTCAATAATGAGCCATAAAATGGTACAGCTATCTCCATGGAATAACTACTAGGTCACGCAGAATTAGATTTGTTTAAGAATATGCTTTCCTGACTGCGGTGGATACACATTGGTTAAAGTTTAAATTGTTATCTACCATTATCTCTACATTTTTAATTATTCTGTGATTTTTAGTATTTGATTGTTTCTTTTCTATTTATAATTTATGCCCTTCCTGCCAAGTTTCATGATGATACATTTATTGGTCATTAATGTTGCACTGGGTGAGTATTTTGACAGATCAGATTGGAGAACGTCAACATATTTTACTGAGGTAAATATGTAACCCAGTTTGCAACCATCACTTGTATTTGGTTATCCATTACCCATCTGAGAAGAATAGTCCAAAAAGAAGTGGAAGCGGTAGACAGGCTTATAGAAAACTGATTGTAACCCTTCCCAGGATATTGTCCTGCTGCATAACTAATGTTTTAGTCCTTGAACTGTGTATGAGTTGATATTTATTGCTTTTAATTTGTCACTTACTTCCTAATGTATTTATTTATTTATTTACTTATTAACATTTATTGACCAGGATAGTCCAACTGGGAAAAATCCCCTTTTCATTGGTGTCCTGGAGAGAAAAGTTCCACAAAAATAAAATGTTATAATCACACAGTACAATGGTAGATAGTGTAATACAATGATGATATATGATTTAAAACACTAATTGTATAGAAACTTTAGATGTATAGAATATATACAAACAATATATAAGATTAGATTGAAAAGAACAGAGACATTAAAAACAGAAATAAACCTGTAGAAATGTTACAGAGAAGAATTAAGACTGGGGCAGCTGAGTAAGTTTGGTTGATATAAGATCGGGGGAAGGTATAGTTTAGAGAGCACTTATAACCAAATATGATTGATGTCTGGCATTTAGTGTAGTGGACTAAAGCTCTGAATGTTAATCAGCTGCTTCCTGTGTCCAGGCTACAGGGTTTGACTTCTTCCACTATCATTTGCCTACAGTGTGAGTCTGAGGAAGTCACTAACCATAGAATGTTCCTAGTTTGCCCCTGAAAATGGACAATCTGTCCATTTCCATTGTGCAATGGTTGGCACTCTGCACTTTGGGTCCAGTAATCTGAGTTCAAATCTCAGTGAGCCTGCTGCTTAAACGTTTTGGGGTTGGTATAATGGTTAGGGTCTTTACATCACAAATAAAAAATATAAATGATTTGATTCTCACATTTGGAAAGGAAATTAGCTAGGCTTAAAATAGCCCATGATGGCAGCTAGCTTAGTACTTAGCTATGAACTTATGATCTAAATTGATCTATGACTAGGTAAAATAACAAACAAAAGTGTTGAATGCTTTAGCAAAGGCACGATAAGCACTGTGCACTGTCAGCCCTCTGGAAAGCACTCTTTCCACCTTTTCAAAGAATGCTAACAGGTTCAAAAGGTAAAATCTCTCCTTAACAAATTTACACTTGTGGCCTCATTGTCATTCTCCTTAAGCTCCATTATGATTGTCTGCAGGATTTTCCATGGAATATTTGTCAAGGTTTGATGTGAACCCACCATTTAAACTACCAGCACAGGGATTTGTCTACATGCTGATAATTTATTTTACATGACCGATAGGTTCTCCTTGAGTTTTTGTTGAAAACTATTAGGAGTGTAGTTTGGTCCTGTTGCGTGTTTAAGTTTACTTATGCCAGCAGTTATCTTGTCTGAAGTTACATCTGTCATTTTTTCCCCTTATTCCATTGAATCTTTAACACATCCTATTTCTCAGCTTATTGTGACATCTGTGCAAATTTCTTTCTGTAAGTTTGGCAACCAGTTGAACCCCCACCCCAAGTGACTTATTATGAAAGTAATTCTTATAGGTTCATAGGTAGGTACTATGGTATCTGCCCGAGGGCATTTATAAGCCTAGCCAGAGTGTGTCAGCTTTTGCTGCCCCATTGATTAATTAACTGAGCCTCTGTCAAGAAGAGCCAGTGAAGTGATCCCAGGGGTGTATTTTCTGTTACCCATCCACTTGTCAAGGTTTCTCTTGAAGATTGTTAGTGAGGGGCTCTGCCTGATGTAATTTGGAATTTTGTTCCAAATCATGGGGAGTCTCTGTGACAGGAATCTATCCCTCCAGCATGTTCTATTTATTGTTGTGGTGAGGTTTAGCTCACTAGAGCGAGTGGCTTAGTGGCTTAGTGTCACACTGAAATGTTTAGTAAAGCAAATTGCTGCTTTAATCAAAAAAGATGTGAGGAAATAATTGTTATTGCAATCTGTTTTGATAGCTGAGCCAGATCATTCAGGCACTGCCAATATAAATCCAAAAAAGAAGGCTGCCTGTAACTGAAGAGTAGTGGAACGATTAAGTCTTGAATGACAAGGGGGAAGTTTAAAATAAATGGATGAGAAGTAGCTAAAGACTTAGACAAAGATTCCTATCTCAGATACAGTGAAAGGTGGCTCAAGCACGATTTTTAAATTGGTACTTTATTCTCTCACTTTTAGTCATATTCATGAATCTTGCACAAGACTGTAAAAAAGTGCAAGCCTTATGTAACTCAGAGGTGAGGAATGTTGTTGGGGCATTTACACAGAATAAGAAAATGCCACTAAGTGGAAAATTCATGTTTCATCTGAAATAACTTGTAAAGTTTGAGGAATAGGGGTGATTCATACATAATGCACTGGAATTAATAATGCAAAGTGGGAAGTAATTGCAGTAGTAAATGCATAGTAAGTTGAATGCAGTGAACATATTGAGTACATGTAACAGCATAGAACATGTAATATGCTTATTGGTACTACTGAGTGGGATTTACTGATGGAGTATGCAATATGTTTCAGATAACAAAGGTTCTGGAGTGATTTATGTAGGGCAATGCAGATTAGTGTTTATTATAGACTGTAGCTATTTATATGAATTACGGATAATTAATTTGTTTCAGTAAAAAAAAGAGATTGAACTAAATCTGAAGATGATCTAAGCTATAATTATGAGGCTACAGGTCTATAGCAAGTGAATGTTATTCTCATGACAACATACTTTGATCACCCACATAAGATTGCATTCATTTGAGCAATTGTCATCAAGGGGGGACAAATCTCAATATATTCTAAAAATTTGTCATTTGTAAATAACCTTGTCTGAACCCACAGCCAAGGAAGACAGGAGTCATATCCTTCCAACTCACTCTTAATTTGTACTACCATTTCTAGATAAAGATACAAGGGAGCCTCACAAATATCTTTATAATTTCTTGGTTTTACTTTAGATCTGTTTTACTACTGCGTATATATCACTTAACATTTCTAAGTATAACTCATTATGTTTCATCGTGTCAGGTGGTGCAGCAGTAGCATTGTCGCCTCACAGCAAGAGGTTCTCCCGTTTGATTCTCGGCTGGACCGCCTTCTGTGTGGAGTCTGTATGCCCTCCCTGTGATTGAGTGGCATTCGAAAGACATGCATAAATGGGTGTGCCTTCGTTGAAGGTTGGGTGTTGAGCTGGCACGTCAGCACTGTAAAAATCTACTGCCAGTCATTAGCAGACCGGAGTTTCACTGTGGTGACCCCTAACCAGGAAAAGCCGAAAGAAGAAGAAGGATCTCCACCTTATGTTATTATATACATTCTTGAATATCTTCCTTCAAACAAGAAAAGACTGTTTTAAATTTCTGCCTCACATAACCATCAAACCACCTACTCAGCTGCCCTATAAACATATTTTAAACTTGTAGACACATTACATCCAACCCCATTCCCCAGCAAAGAAAAGGCTAGCCCTCTAATATGAGAGATATTCATTCATTCATTCTCTGAAGGAGAAAACTGATCCCCTGAGCAAACGACTGGCAGCCCATATGTTCTTTTTAATAACTCAAGTGCTGAGAATAGACCACCATCCATCATATATTGGATACCTCCCTCATTCTTTTATTTTATGCTGCTAAAACTAATCTTTAAAGTAGCTGCATGTCCGTCTCTGCTGATCATATCTGGAAGCACATTAGTTTACATTATTCAGAAACTCCCCAGATTTAAGCACCATAGTTTTAAAAATATAGGTTCATAGGTTCATAGGTTGGTACTAGGCTATCAGCCCTAGGGCCTATACAAGCCTAGCCATAACAATTCCCTGGCTATTTCTTCCCACATTATTTACTTTCCTGGACCCATGTCCAACAGCTCTGGGTTTGACATGGCCTTGTATGTTACATCTGCTTTAGGCCTGTGATTCTTTTAGTGAGGTATTTCTGAGGCCTTTCCAGTTGTTGCAGATGTCTTGAGAGGTACATACCAAATGGGGCGTTGTATTCTATAATGGGTCTAATGAGGGATGCTGGATGAAAAGCCCTTCATGATGAGGTGTGCCACATAGAAGGATTTCCTGACTGTTGTGGCGATGAAGGTGAGACCACTGTCCACCTGTGTCCCTAAGTCTCTTATCACATTTTCTGTGTTTAGTGTACTGCCACCTATATGGTAATTCATGGATACATGTTTTTATAACAATACATTTCTTGGCATTGAGCTTGAGCCCATGGCTCTGGCACCAAGCATCTGTTTCTGTAAGGCCCTTTTGTAGAGTATCCACATCATTAGTCCCTTAGTGTTGACCTGTACTTCAGAGAAATAGATGCCAAACAAGAGCGGTCCCAGGACTGAACCCTGAGGTACTCATTGGGTGACATAGGGATTAATGCAATCAGGTTCAGGAGACAAGATAGTGTTTGAAGGTTGCCAATGTCTTTGTTTACCATGGCCTTGCAGATAAGGCTTGTCAGACTGATGGCTATGATTAAACATGACACTTAGGTGAGGTGCCAGTTCATATTGTAGTTGGATCAGTATATTTAATGCCATTCTGTTTTAGCTCAGAGCAGATCTGGGTGTGAATATCCTTGGTGAATATTGACAGTCCTTGAAGTTTGCCTAAAAGGCACTATAGGGGTGGCAAAGAGCCTAGCCAGTAACCTGAAAGACCATCTCTGACAAAGCATCGTGGTCTGTCAATCATGTCAGGTATAAAACAATTATACTCCCAGGAACTTCATACAATAGACAACTCCTAATATTGGCATAATGGCTAAGATGTTTACCTCACAGACACAAACTACAGGGTTTGATTATCACGTTTGGAGGGAAATTGGCTAGGCTTAAAATGGCCTGCAAGGGCAGTTCACCTCATACTCACATATGAAGTAGCCCATCAAATCAACCTGAGTGCATTGTAACGTAACTGACATTCTCATCCCCTGACTGCAGGTATTCCCAAATCGTCAGTACAATCTGTGGAAAGCATAATAATATTTTTGTTAACTTTGGTGTGCCCTCAGGAGGAATGGTTTTATTACCATGTTAGGGAGCCATCATCTTCTGGTGTCAGGCTGAACATAAAGAGAATAAAGGAAAAAGAAATGAAGCATTATTTATCGTGGAAATCTAACATCCATAATAGGAACAAGACAAACTTAGTATTTAATGCTAACAAACATTAATCATTAATATAATTTTATACAATAAGTGCAGCATGTCTATATGATTTTATTACATTTCACTTTCACTAGTTCAAATTCAGCAAAGACAGAAGCTAGTGTTAGCAATAATAGTCTAACTGTATCATCCAAGTCCGGTGTTTATATAGTTTTACATGTGACTTCATGTTCAGTAGGAAAAGGTAGTTCTAACAGATAAAATAATTTCTGAAACGATTTTGAATAATGTTCTGTGACCATAGATCTTTCAATGTTCTAAAACTGTTTTAAATTTATTCTTCTCCAGGTTCTTGTCTAGTGTCTAAGGCTCCCATTTCAGTCATAGATTGCGTTACCCTGTCCATTGCTTTTCATTCATCAGAAAATAGTGATACACTCATAGGAAAGTGAAAATCTTTTATAGGACCACAAATATCATTTAAACTTCAAGTTTTTGAACAGTATTTAAATATGAATTCTGAAAATTGAGCAAACTGGTTAAGAATTTGCAGGGAATCGTTATAAGAAAAAGAAAAATG